>NC_051163.1:42669569-42738895 GCF_013339745.2 Dermacentor silvarum
TGGGGCCGATAACTCGATACAGAGGATGGATCCTTCCCCTGCTTCAGGATAGGGATCACTATGGCCTCTTTCCAGGCAGAGGGGATCTCGCCGGAGGTCCATATAGAGTTATACAGACAGACAAGGGTTTTATTCGTTTCAGAGGGTAGGCTCTTCAACATTTCATATAATATGCGGTCAGAGCCTGGGGCAGATTGGTTGCAACAGGCGAGTGATGCATGAAGCTCTGCTAAAGAGAAAGGTAAGTTATATGGCTCGTTCCCGGTGCTCTTTCGGTCTAGTTTTTGTTTTTCTATTGCTGCTTTGTATTTTGTGAATTCTGGAGAATAGTGCGATGAACTCGACACATGTTCAAAATGTGCACCCAGGTGGTTCGCTTGGTCTTCCAAGCTGTCGCCCTGTGTATTTATCAAAGGGAGTGAATATGTTTGTCGTCCTCTCACCTTGTTAACCCTGTTCCATACTTTGGCCTCATCTGTATACGAGTGTATACCTGATAAAACTTCTGCCGACTCTCTCTTCTGGCCTGTCGGCGCGTTCTCCTGCCTTGTCACTTTATCTTCTTAAAGTTGATAAGATTCTCCGCAGTAGGTGAATCACGTAGCAACCCCCACGCTTTGTTCTGTTTCCTACGAGCGTTCCTACATTCGTCGTTCCACCATGGGACACGGCGTTTGCATGCCACACCACTTATTTCGGATATGCATTTAGAAGCGGCATCAATTATGAAGGCAGTGAAATACTCTACAGCAGCATCAATTCCTAACGAAGACATGTCAGCCCAGGAGATATTGCTAGTAAGAGTTTGAAATTTCTCCCAATCTGCTGTATCAACCTTCCATCGAGGGGCTTGTTGTGGAGACTTATTTTCTGTGGTTGTTCTCAGTAGTATTGGGAAGTGATCGCTCCCGTACGAATTTTTGGTAACTTCCCATTCAAGTTCAGGAAATATACACGGGGAAGCTATGCTAAGGTCAATAGAAGAGAAGGTTCTGTTTGCAATACAGTAAAATGTAGGTTCCTTCTTATTCAGGAGGCACGCACCAGACGAGAAAAGAAATTCTTCAACAAGACGACCTCGCGCATCGATACGAGAGTCGCCCCACAGACTGCTGTGCGCATTGAAATCGCCAAGAACAAGACAAGGTTCTGGCAATTCGTCTATAAGGGACTGAAATTCATGTTTGTGTAAGTGGTAATGTGGGGGAACGTAAAGCGAGCAAATGGTGATGAGTTGTTCAGAAGAACAAGTCGAACTGCCACTGCTTCGAGGGGCGTTTGTAGCTGCAAATGTTGACATGCTATGCTTTTGTGAATTATAATGGCAACACCGCCTGATGATGCGAGAGCATCATCGCGATCTTTACAAAACGTAACATAATGTCGGAGAAAATTTGTAGGTTTCGATTTTAAGTGCGTTTCCTGTACACACAGCACTTTTGGATTGTGTTGGTAAAGAAGTTCTTGGACATCGTCGAGGTTCCTAAGAAGGCCTCTGACGTTCCATTGAATGATTTGTGTATCCATAATGACAGTAAATTGGTGCTGTGTGTACTAAAAAAGGAAGTATTGCCTTAGATTACAGAGCCCTTTCCAGGCCCTGTAACGCGGGATTTGTCCTTTTTGAAGCGGTCGAGGGAGCCTCGCCGCTCCTTAGGCGCTTGGTGCGCCGTCGGGATGGGTGTAGTGTCCATTGCCTCTTGAGAGGCGACGGACACGCGCTTTTGCGAGCGAGAAGTTTCGCGAGAGAGTCTCGCCGCGAAGGACGAGACATTTGTGCCCACCAGCCCGGAGGTCGATGGGGCTGCCTTTGGGCCTGAGCTGCGCCGGGTGTTACCACAGCCAGCAATGGCCGGAGAGGGTGAGGCAGCCTTGACTGCACCCACCGTGGGAGCTGCTGGTGGGCCTGCGGGTTCGCTTCGCGTAGCGCAGGCTGCCACCGAGGGCTGTTGTGGTGCCGGCAACCCTAGGGTAACCGGGCCTGTTTGCTGGTTAGGTGCAGTAGACTTAGCTACTTCCACCCTGGGGGCAGGAGCCACAAGCGACAGCTCGCTGTGCGCGGGCTGGGCTGGTGGCAGTAGCGGCTGCGACGCTGCCCCTTGACGCGCCGCATCAGCGTAAGTGGTCGTGTGGAATGGTGAGCACCTTTTGCGTGCTTCCCTGAACGATATGTTTTCACGGACTTTCAGTGTTATAATTTCCTTTTCTTTTTTCCAACTTGGACAAGACCGGGAGTACGCTGGATGCTCACCATCGCAATTAACGCAGTGAGGTGTGGCCTCGCAGTTGTCTGAGGCATGACCTTGTACTCCACACTTAGCACAGGTGAGTCAACTACGGCAGTTCTGTGAACCATGGCCGAATCTTTGACATTGGTAGCATCGCCTATGATTGGGTATATATGGTCTTACTGCTATTTTTGTGTAGCCTGTTTCAATGCTTTGTGGTAAAGTGCTCAATTCGAAGGTGAGTATGAGATGTTTCGTGGGAATGTCTTTGTTGTCCCGCCTCATAATAATGCGCTGCACATTTGTGACGTTCTGCTCCTTCCATCCTTCTAGCAATTGGGTTTCAGATAGGTCGATGAGGTCTGCTTCGGATACTACCCCCCGTACCGTGTTCATGGATCGATGCGGTGAAACAGTAACTGGGACATCACCAAAGGTAACAAGCTTGCTAAGTCGGTTGTGTTGCTCCTTATCACGTAGCTCAAGCAGAAGGTCCGCACTTGGCATTTTGGTGACTTTGTAGCCAGGGCCTAGAGTGTTTTCGCAACTACAAATGGGGATATGGTTCTCGCTATTCTTTCAGTTCTTTCACTATGTACTACCTGATACCGTGGGAAAATGTCTTTAGGCCGGGTGAACAAATTCAAGAACTCATCGGTGCGTCCCCTCTTCTGAGGGAGACGATCAAGAAGCCGTGAAAAAGCAGGTGTTCCGATAGGAGTATAGTGTACTTCGGCAGCAATGGCAGCCACCCACCACGGAGTCCAACAAGGGGACGCTGCAGCACTTAACGTGTAAGGCTGCAGGCGCCAGCCGTACATTGCCGCTATAACCTTATATATAAACCCAAGAGAGGCCACCTACACGAGGTTAACCCGAGCCGCCTATGAAAGTGAGGAAGTAACTGAAGAGAAGAGGAGACAGGACAGTAAAGAAAGGAGATAGGAAAGAACAAAGGGCAGAGAGGGGGATAGGAAAAGGCGACCAGCCGGTTTCCCCTGGGTGGGTCAGCCCAGGGGGGCCGTCTACGTGAAGCAGAGGCCAAAGAGGTGTGTTGCCTCTGCCGAGGGGCCGTAAAGGTCCAAACACCCGGCTTTGGCTCAACCCCCAGGATCCCCCTTTCCCGGGACACGGCTAAGCCACGTACGGCGACACGTGGGAGGGTCCAACCCTCATGTGCTCGGGTCCGTGGTGTCGCAACACACCAAACGTCTACTTGCGCAGACGCCCCTGCGGGGTGTCTTCTAAAGTTGTACCCGACTATAGTACATCACACTATGGGCCAACTTTTCTAAAGTTCAAGGAACGCGCAGAGCGGGAACGCCTCGAACGAAAAAGCACAACAGATGAACCTTACAACAGTCCGTTTAGTCTCGCTGAACTCAAGGCCTCTCTCAGTTCTTGCACCAACTCCGCACCAGGTGGTGACCGCATAATATATGAAATGATTAAGAACCTGCACTCAGAAACACTAAACACGCTTCTGTCTCTTTATAATACCATGTGGATATCTGGACATATTCCATCCTAATGGAAAGAAGCCATTATCATCCCAATTTATAAACAAGGCAAGGACCCCGCATTAGCCAGCAGCTATAGGCCAATAGCACTAACAAGCTGTATGTGCAAGTTATATGAAAAAATGGTGAACCAGCGTCTAATATATTTCCTGGAAAGCAACCGTCTACTTGACCCCCTGCAATGTGGTTTCAGGGAAGGTAGGTCAACAATAGACCACCTCATTCGCATTGAGGCAAACATCAGAGACGCCTATATACACAAACAATTCTTTCTCTCTGTATTTCTCGACTTGGAGAAAGCCTATGACACAACATGGCGATTCGGAATCCCCCGAGACCTATCTGCAATGGGTGTACGCGGCAACATGATAAACATGATAGAAAACTACTTGTCTAACCGCACGTTCCGCGTAAGAGTGGGCAATGCCCTGTCCAGAAGTTTCACTCAAGAGACTGGTGTGCCACAAGGGGGCGTGCTTAGTTGCACCCTCTTCATTGTGAAAATGAATTCCCTTCACAAAGTCATTCCATCCTCTGTTTTATTCAATATATGTCGATGATGTGCAGATAGGATTTAAGTCTTGTAACTTTGCAATATGCGAGCGTCAGGTTCAGCTCGGACTGAACAAAGTGTCAAATTGGGCAAATGAAAATGGCTTTAAGCTAAACCCTCACAAAAGCTCCTGTGTACTTTTCTCTAGAGAGGCCTAATACAAGATCCAGATATTATGCTGCATGGACAACACATACCAATCAACACTGAACACAAATTTTTAGGCATTATACTCGACACAAAACTAACCTTCATTCCTGATATCAAGTATCTTAAAGCTAAATGCCTGAAAACAATGAACATCCTGAAAATACTGTCACACACAACATGGGGTAGCGACAGAAAATACCTCATGAACCTCTACAGGAGCCTTGTACGATCGCGGTTAGACTACGGCGCAGTAGTGTATTACTCTGCTACCCCCAGTGCTCTCAGGATGCTGGACCCTGTGCATCATCTTGGTATCCGCCTCGCCACCGGTGCCTTCAGGACAAGCCCTATTCAAAGCCTCTATGTAGAATCGAACGAATGGTCCCTAGATCTACAAAGATCATATTCTACTTTTAATTACTTTCTGAAAGTACACACTGATAAAGACCATCCTTGTTATAATACCATCAACGATATGACCTCTGCAACACTTTTTCATAACAAGCCTGCAGCAAGAGAGCCATTCTCGCTCCGTGTGAAGAGGATAAGCGAAGATATGGACGTTCCATTTCTTGAAAATCGCCTAATGGCTCCTGCTAAGCCGTTACCGTCGCGGGGTGGCGCTGCCACCTCTCTCGGTCTAGGGTACCTCGATGCGCGCCCCCCCCCCCCCTCCGCCGCCGTGGAGGGTGGAGCCATTCTGTGAAGGGGTGAATGCCGCCTTTCGACCGGCGGCCGCCATTGCGCTCCCCACGCATCGTCGCGGTTGGTTCAGTGAGACACGTGTGCGGCGTCTTCTAGGGCAAAATTCCCGGGTGTTGCGTGCCACAGTGCACAAACCACTCGCGAAACGTTGCGCTTGGCATTGGAAACAATACAAGGCATGCATATGGGCAGCACATCACAGTGGAAGCCCTCACAAGCAGGCCTCATGATTGCAACGACAGTGGTCCTTCGTTTGCAAGACGTTTTGCTTAAAACGGATGATTACAAGTTCTTCCTAACTGGGAGACTTCCGCAGGACTGCCTGGAGAATCTTTTTTCTGTTGTGCGCCGAAGGAAACCCGTTCCAAACGCGTACGACAAGAAATGCGCTTTAAAGCTCGTGTGTGTCAGTCAATATTTGCACACGCCAGCGACCTCGAGTTATGGGACAGATGATTCTGAGTATCTGGCTGACATGATTTCACAAGGAAAACGAGAGTGTGGCGGAAATGTTGAAGGGGAAATCGATGATGCAGAAATTCTTTTCATTGAAGCACTGACTTCAATTGAGTGCAGCGTTCTGCACCATATTGGTGGATTTCTTGTGAAAGGAATTTTGAAAATAACGGACTGCGAGCAGTGCAGGGCTGCAATGCAGGGCTCGGCGAGCCATGAACATGCATATTTAACTGCATTGAAAGAGTATGTTCAAGATGGTAGTAACTTGTGTTATCCGAGCGGTGAGGTTATGAGCTCGCTCATATCCTGTGAAGAACACTTCGAGGGGATCACATCATCACATCCTGGACTGAAAACCTGTTCACCCTGAAGTCCCCCCAAAAAGCTGTCACAGATTATTTAATCAAGAGGGCCAAGTGCAGTCTACAGACGTGCCAGCGACATAAGGGTTCCCTCGAAAACATGTTGATATCAAGTTATGCACGAGTAAGGCTACGCATTCACCTGCGCCAGCTCGAAGCCGCGAGAATCAGTGGGAGTGGAAGCAAGACATGCACTGCAGTTCATTTGCAGTGAGTTGTACCGCTTGTTCTTGAAAAAATTCTCATCCAAATAAACAATCTACGATATGATAAATTGCTATGTATTGAATGCATTTTGTTTCCTCTACGTTGAGAAACCTTGTGGCCGCTTTATTTTAAAGATATCGATGACCGGCCGCTTTATAACAATTACCGGTTTACGCTATATTGCTGCGGAAAACATGCTCAACAAGGTTTTATAGTCAATGTCTGCATGAGAGCCATCATTTAATGCCACAAAAGCCATATGTAGAGCACCAAATCATCTGACATGTATTCAACAAGTTTTACCCATCTGCACATTTACAGGACGGTAAACGAAATAAAAAAATTCAGAATACCCTGCGTTGCAGCATGCAGTCCGTAAATGGGGTAGCTGATGACTGATTCGAAAACACCAATGTTTTTTTACAATTTTCTTGAAGGAACAAAACAAAGACACAACGAAATGCGATGGGACTCGTGTGTGTGTGTGTTTCGCACGTTTAACCAATATATAGCCCAACAAGACGCTATCTTAAGGTGTTTACCTAGCTGGCTTGGATGGTAGCCTTCCGCTGCCAGCGAGACCGGCTGCAAATTCCGCTCTAAAAATAAAGATTACAAACGTAAATCGGAGACCTTCACGCTGCCGATGCGAAAACTTTGTGTTCTAGTCATATCGTTAAAGTACCACACGTTTTACATAACGAATTCTACGTGCAGCGGCGCAAAGTACCGCTTGCTACATATCCTGGCTATAGGCTGCCTGCGGAGAGGGCATCGCAATGGCGGACGCCGTAGCAGACGACGCGGTTGTCTCCACCCTCCACGGCGGCGGAAGGGGGGCGCGCGCATCGAGGAACCCTATCTCGGCCCTAAAACCGCGTTCGCTTGGCTCTGCTGTCAGAGGCCGCCTGCTCCGAGCGCGTTCCAGTGCGTTTCGTTTGCAACACGTGAATTTGTATTTCATCCGCGATAAGATTGAAGTACAGACCTCAGGGATGGTGAATAAATTACCTTAACTAGTCCATACCCTCGCATTGCTCTTCGCATTACCGCAGATGTGCACATCTGCGGTAATGCGAAGAGCAATGCGAGGGTATGGACTCACGTGCTATTCAGCTATAATTGCGCGTTAGACGTTCAGTTAAACTGCTCAAGACAAAAATAGCCAATCTCGTTTGTTATTTCGGTGTCTCTTAGTGAAGTTGTTTATTTGACGACATAGTTTAAGGCCAGCGATGTCGTTTCCCATCTTTGCGTAAGTTACGAGACTCCGCGTTCATTTCGCGTGTTCGTTGCTTGCTCGGGAGTCTGGACCAACGTGTCTGGACGAATGAATGAAAGAGAGCTTGTGTTTTGATTCAAAAAAGTAATTTATTACTCTGTAAAATTACAAAAAAGTTTTATGCGCCCACTTGGCCATGGATAACGCATTTATCTACAGCAAACGGGCCTTTTTATTTGCCACGACGGCTTTCTCGCTATTCTGTGTTTCCTGTGTTTTTGCCTAGGTTTCCTAGGTTTCCTGTGTTTTTGCCTGTTCGTGCGCTGCGAAAACAGCTTGCCTAGCAGCTTGCATTCATGACACGTGGAATTTAAGGACAGAGTTGCGCACGTGTTTCGTCGCCATGTGTTGCCATCCTGGGTAGCCACTGAGCTTTTCGATATAGAAGGGTACAACTTCGTAGGGCAGCCTTCACAGAACTTCAATTTCTCTACATACCCAAGTAAACACTTAAATTCTTCAACTGTCTGCACGTCAACATTTTCATTTTTGGCGTACACTGCGGACGGCACAAGTCGCCCATTGGCACTCACAGAAACAGTAAGTGTCCTAGACACTACAACAGCCTTATCAACCCTAGGCACAGCATTTTCCATTTTGAGCTTGTACACAACAACACTGGCGTCAACAACTTCAAGAGACCAGCCTTGAATTTTCTGGTTTGTTTTTGCCAAATCCACGAGCTCGCTGTAGAGCGACGCGATAGCTCCAGACACAGGGGAGTTACTTCCGTCATCGCACAGGCTTGTAACATCGCCTTGCTTTTTGCGCACCTTAACGGGAGGTGCTCTCCGCACAGCTGGTTGCTTACGTTTCCGCGCCGGTTTCGACAGCTATGAAGGGCAGTTCGGGAACAAACGGGGAACAGCGTCGTCCTTGAGCGCCCAATTGTCGCGCGGAATGATAACAACGTCCCCGTTATGTTGTGCACGAACTCCTTCACGAAGTCGCTGTCCTCGAAATGGAGATCGCACACAACGCAAGAGCTTTGAGCTGCTTGTCCAGTCGTGGAATCGCACGCTGCCACACTTGAAGACGTGAAGAATCTCTAGGCGCCCGGAAGAAATGCCGCTTCTCGGCAGATCTTTGAGAATCGTAACCGCTTTTGCAGCCGGTTACGAAACAACGCGGCATGTCGGTTGGTCACGATACAACGCCACTTATAACGTCAGACGACTCGAACGTGAAGAACAAAGCACATGAACAAAGCGCACCACCACAGCACCAACAACAACGGTTCGCGCAACGTGCTTCGACGAGCCGCGAAGCCGGGCTGAGCAGGCTGAGCGTGTGACTAGCGCCACCACGCGGCGGGAGACGGAAAGGAGACACGCGCCGCCGCGCAGCTTTCAAACTGAACTAATCTAGTAACGTTGGTTTTACCCAAGGGAATGCATTGCGCGGCGGCGGGGTTGGCGCTCCTGTTTATTTTACTCTGTGACCGCGTCTGGATCTTTGAGCGGCGGCTGTGCGTTTCGGGATGTCGACGTGCTGTGCTCGTGGTACCATGGGCGCCGGAGACGCAGCGGAGACGCTAGCGAACGCGCGCCAGTACAGCCCAGATGCGCCCGGTCGCGCTCGCGGCTCTCGCGTTCGTATTTTCGTTGTGCACAACATCGAGGCGCTGCTGCAGCTGCCAGGAGAGGATCCAAAGGCGAAGGGGCGCAGTTGGCGTACTTCAGTTTTATTGCGATAGCAATTATATGGACACTCAAAAGCAGATTTCTGCCATCGGCGTCGCCGTCGCCGTGAGGTTCCGTATGACGTCATTTGGAGATGAAAAAAAGGGCACGGCGGCACCATCGGAATGCACCCTGCTAATCCATTCGCCTTCTTTATGCAGTTACTCGTCGTTCTGCTGATGTTGCCATCGGGCTACGAAGGACCGGCGCGCATTGCGCAAAGCAACTTGACAGAGACGTTCCACGATACCAGCACCTTCGTATCATCGATGCCGCTGATACTCAGCGATGACATAGGCGCTTCGCGCCTGGTGACAGCAACGAATACGGACGCTACATTCGACGGCACCCTGGCGGGAAGGTGGTCATCGTGGGACATAAAAGTCGCATTCAGGCTTCGCGCGTGTCAAGGGCACGGCGGCACCATCGGAATGCACCCTGCTAATCCATTCGCCTTCTTTATGCAGTTACTCGTCGTTCTGCTGATGTTGCCATCGGGCTACGAAGGACCGGCGCGCATTGCGCAAAGCAACTTGACAGAGACGTTCCACGATACCAGCACCTTCGTGTCATCGATGCCGCTGATACTCAGCGATGACATAGGCGCTTCGCGCCTGGTGACAGCAACGAATACGGACGCTACATTCGACGGCACCCTGGCGGGAAGGTGGTCATCGTGGGACATAAAAGTCGCATTCAGGCTTCGCGCGTGTCAAGGGCACGGCGGCACCATCGGAATGCACCCTGCTAATCCATTCGCCTTCTTTATGCAGGTGAGCAAACGTTACGGCAAATGTGTCGATCAAATAATGTATTTTTGGTTGTGCTGCCGTGCCCGAGGCTGCTTTTAGAGTTGCTATGTGACTGTGTTAACGTTACGCTTGCCGATACACTTCTATTATTATGTGGTGATGTTGAGACTAACCCCGGGCCTGAGGCTGCTGCTCTCTCGAAGCAGCTTCAGCAGATTGCTGAGGATTTGAGGGAAATCAAATTGGAACGATTAACCGCTATTGAGTCTAAGTTGGAATTGCTGACGGCTCTAGACGATAAAATAACAGGCTGTATGAAGCAGGTGACTAATTTGCAAAATGTTGTACAAGCTCTGGAGCTTAAAGTAGACGATCTGGAAAACCGTTCCAGAAGGTCTAACTTGATAATTTATGGAATACCGGAGAATGAAAAGGAAAACAGTGACAGTCTGGAACTACTAATTAACGAAAAAGTTGTTAAGAGCGTCCTGAAAACGGAGCCTCTAGCTATAGAAAGAATTCATAGGCTTGGAAGACCAGAAAAAAAGAAATCTAGGCCAGTAATTATGAAGCTCGTTGACGCTCGAGAAAAAACTAGAGTACTGAAAAATTGTCACAGGTTGAAGGGGACCAACTACTCTATTAGTGAAGACTATTCAACTAGAATACGAGACATAAGGAAAAAGCTCTGGAACTACGCCAAAACAAAAAAGGAAGCTGGCGATAAGGTGTCCTTATCGTACGACAAGTTGAAAGTTAACGGTGAACTGTTCTGTTGGGATGACCAAAAGGATGGTGTAGTTCCATTGAAGACCAACCGCTTCCAAAAAAACCAGAGAAGCGAGCCAATGTCGCTGCGTCCGCGCCGAACGTAGGAGCATCCGGAATAAGTTTCATAAATGTAAATTCACGTAGTGTCATGAATAAACTAGATGCTATCGAATCCGTACTGATTAGTCTAGAACCTGATTTTGTTGCAGTTACGGAAACATGGCTAACGGCTGATATTCTAGACGGTGAACTAGCCACGCCAAATTATTCAATAATACGGAAAGATAGACCGACACGTGGTGGAGGCGTTGCCTTACTAATAAAAAAGAACATCCCTTTCGTGGCACTACCTGATGTCGAGAACGTGGAAGCAATCTTTTGCAAGATAAATATAGGCCAGCACACTATCACCGTGGGTTGTGTTTACCGCAGTCCCACGGCTGATAATGACGTGATTCAATCATTATGCGACTACTTGGAACGTCATGCATCATCTGGTCGACTAATCTTACTTGGAGATTTCAACTTGCCAGATATTGATTGGCAAGCCATGCAGTTCCCATCTGCTTCATCTGAACTTATCTGTGATATGATGCTCCATTTTAACTTATGCCAAGTTGTCACAGAGCCCACGCGCATTAAGGGTACCGCATCAAACATTCTTGACCTGGTATTCTTGAGCAATCACTTTTCGCACGAACGTATAGATACTCAAATAATGGAAGGAATATCAGACCACAAGCTCACATATTGCACTATACACATAAAAGGTTCTACGCATACTCCGAAAACGTGCACGACTTTTCTTGACTTTTCAAATGCTGATGATGCCAGTATAATCGACCACCTTAGTTTTGAATATGCTAAGTTTGAGGAATTTTCTAAGCTTGCCTCTACAGACATTAATGTCCTGTGGAGTAAGTTCAAAGACATCTTATTTTTTTGCACTCGTACGTACGTGCCAAGTAAGACAAAAAAATCAAACACGGCTAATCCATGGATTACACGTGAAATTATACAGGCGAAACGAAAAGTAAATAGGCTACGAAAAAGGCTAAAAGTAAACACTGTGCACACAACTAGGCAGAGGCTGAGTGAAGCCATTTTCAATATGAAATCTAAAATTAAGGACGCTAAAGCTAACTACTTCGCCAATACTCTTCCTAATTTCTTGAAGACCGCACCTCAGAAATTTTGGAATTATCTTAACCCTAAGAAGCATGACAGCCCTACAACTTCTAGTGCCGACAACCGAAACACCGCGACTTCTTTTAACACTTATTTCCAATCAGTATTTAATATCGATGACGGGAGGCTTCCGAACGTAGAGCCGTGCGCCCGCACACGTATTGGCCCACTTAATATAACTGAAGCAGGGGTACTAAACCTTCTACTGAAAATTGACACTAAAAAATCTGTTGGGCCAGACAATATACCCAACGTATTTCTTGTGAGATATGCTGAATGGAGCGCTAAATATCTGTGCCTAATTTTTAAGAAATCTTTAACGACCAGTACTCTTCCTGCAGATTGGAAAATTGCCAAGGTTGTCCCAGTTCATAAATCTGGAAGCGCTTCTCAGGAATCAAATTTCAGACCTATTTCACTAACTTCGACTGTATGCAAACTTCTTGAACACATAGTCCTAAAACACATAACCACATACCTTGACGAAGAATCCATACTATCACCGTGTCAGCATGGTTTCCGGAGAGGACTTTCGACAGTCACGCAACTTATAGAACTAACGCACGACATATCTCAATGTATAGACAATGGACAACAGATAGACCTAATTTTACTAGACTTTGCAAAGGCCTTCGACCGCGTACCCCACAAAAAACTAGTTAAAAAATTCGTTCAACAATAGGTGACGGTCCTGTTGTTGATTGGATTGAAAACTACCTCGCTAACCGATCACAGTTCGTTCAAATAAATAATGAAGCTTCTAGCTTAGCCCCTGTAACTTCCGGTGTACCCCAGGGTAGCGTCCTGGGACCTGTTTTATTTCTTATTTACATAAATGACTTGCCTGCTAGGTGTCAAGTAAATATCCGTCTTTTTGCGGATGATTGCATCTTGTATCGTGAAATTAATTCTAATAACGATCATGAAGTTCTAAATAATGCTCTAGAGTCGGTCTTCATTTGGTGTCAGGAGTGGCAGATGACACTAAATGCACAGAAATCGGTAACATTAACAATAACTAGAAAGAAACAAATATCGCACTTCACCTACACCATTAATAACACGCCTCTGACTAGGGTTTTAGAGCATAAGTACTTGGGTTTAACGTTATCCCATGATCTTCGATGGAATACGCATGTTGAAAACATTACATCGACTGCACTAAAGCGACTCTTCTTCCTGAGAAGACGACTTCGCCTGGCACCACCTGCCACAAAGCTGTTGGCTTATCGCATGATTGTTCAACCAATCCTTGAGTACGCTAACGTTGTTTGGTTTCCTTTCACTAACGAACTTATTGACAGACTAGAGGGGGTGCAGAGAAAGGCCTTAAGGTTTATCTTTAATAAATACAAGCTAACTGACTCACCAACTAGCTTACTAAAGCAATCTGGTATGCTAACCTTACAAAATCGAGCAAAACTAGCCCGACTGAAGTTCTTGTATCAATTAATTCATGGCGAAATAAACATTGACACATCTAAAGTTATCTCTTTCTCCCGTACAAGACCTACACGTCATAAACATCCTCATACCCTTATTGAACGCAGGTACAACTCAAACTGTTTTAAATACTCTTATTTTAATCGTGCAATCAGAGAGTGGAACCAACTGGACCCTTCAGTCACGAGCACTCAGACTTTGGGAAACTTTCTAGCATTGGTCGAGGAAATAATACGTGCATAGCTGTTCATCACTAATCTTACACCTCATTATGTACATTTTTGAACTGTATTACGTTCTATGTATTCTGATTTCGCACTTGCGTCACAATTGTGCTCCCTTTCTTTTTGCTGACTTAGTTTTGTTTTACTTACTTTTACTGTGTTCCAAGTACTTTCGTCCGTTATATTGTTATAGTTGACTTGATGAATAATTATTGTAACACTGTATTGCGTTGTGTTTTACATACCTGTCTTATGTATCTTTTACACCGTACTCATGTATGTGCCCTCCCTGCTATGATCTCGTGTGAGATCAGCAGTATTGTTAAATAAATAAATAAATAAATAAATAAATAAATAAATCGTCGCCGCGCGTCGAACGCTGTATGTGCGAGTGAAAGGGCGCGAGGGGCGCGTCTTTCACGGGGAGGGAACGCACGGCGGAGAACAAACGCGCTTTCTGCGCCGTGCTCGCTTAAGGGCTGCAGAAGTAGGCGTCTCTTTTTCTCCTTTACAATCACCATATATGTAGAGCAAACGCGCCTTCTTGAGACGCGCGAGAGGCCGTGGGGGAGGGGAGGGAAGGGAAGGGAGGCGACGTTTAGCTGCGGCACCAAGTGCCTATTTATATCAGAGGCTCCAGCAACAGTCACCAACGCCGCACGCATTTTGAGCTAACGCGGGCAAAACGCCGATGGCGTCGACAACAGTTCTGCGTGTTGTTGCTACCAAAGCCGCTCACCTTACTTCGTATGACATTGCTGTGTTGCTATCGCATTCATTGCTTCGCCCTTAGGGCGAAACTGTGACATTTTTTTATCCAGGGGTTTTATGCTCCTTGTACGATCATTCGTAGACGAAGAAGAGGAGTGACACGACAGATATAGAATATCATCATCGTCATCAGATATAGAATCGGCGCCATGAGTGGTTTCGAGTCTCCGTCAGGTCAGTCGAGTTTGACATCGATGGACCAAACACCGCAGCAACTTTGAACCCGATTGCAGGTGTTCATGTTCCAGGCAGCAGCGATGCAGTTGATGAACCGGCGCAGCCTGACGCAGATGGCAGCCACCATCAGCAGATGATGCCCGGCGTGAGTTCGGGTAGGTCAGCCATGCCGCCCATCGAGCAGGCCGTGGTCAACCAACAAGGACGTGGGGTGAACGCGCAGCAGAGCCAGGACAACGGTGAGCGTTACGACGGTGCATCGCAGTGCCCGGCTTCTGAAATTGACATCGTGACGAAGATGAGGCGTCGCAAAAGAAAGCCATAGCCGTGGTCAACCAACAAGGACGTGGGGTGGACGCGCAGCAGAGCCAGGACAACGGTGAGCGTGACGATGGTGCATCGCAGTGCCCGGCTTCCGAAATGACATCATGACGAAGATGAGGCGTCGCAAAAAAGAGCTATGGCTGTGGTCAACTAACAAGGATGTGGGTTGGACGCGCAGCAGAGCCAGGACAGCGGTGAGCGTGGGGACGGTGCATCGCAGAGCCCGGTTTCCGAAATGGGACATCGTGACGAAGATGAGGCGTCGCAAAAGAGAGCCATGGTGCAGCAAGCGTTACCAGAATTTGACGAGAAAAGGGGCGCCCTTCAAGACCCGCTGTTAATAGAGCTGACACGCACCATGCAGAAGCTTTTCCCCTCGCTGGAGTTTCGAACAAGTCCCGCTTCTGAGAGCGAAATAGGCTATGACGCCTGGACGTCTGACTAGCTGCTACTGGACCAACCGGAGGACCACGACAACAAGCTAGCAGACAACCACGACAGTCCGGAGGGCGCCATTTTCGAAGGTACATCGAAGGATGCCTCGAGCCTTGCGACTAGCACAGAAGAAGCGCAGCAGCATGAAGGCACGCTGGCCGGTTTTGCGCCATGCAACTTAAGTCGCTGCTCCTGACATGAATCACGGTGCAAGCTCCTCCAAAGCACCCATGACTCGGATTGCAAAGACCACACCGCAGGAATGTCCTTCGTTCGTGGAACCGCCGATGGTGCTTCCACCGGACAACTTTTACGGCAGCGAAGGGGACGAAGAGAATGCCTGCTTCCTCGCCAGTTCGATGGAGTGCTACGGCGAAGAGCACTACCAGCAGGAGCCCCACCGTCAAGCCGGCAACACCGACGATTACATGAATGACCGTGGCTGAGCGGGCTGAGATCGCTGCAAAGGTGGTTTGAAATAAAAGGCAGCGCACTCACGTTTCATCGGCTCGTCAATTACAAAATGAAGCGCACATGTCAGCAGTGCAGCGTGCGTTTTCAAGCCACGTGCTATCTCGTCTCCTGAGCCTCGAATGTCAAGTGTATTTTCATTTTGTGTTGGCTGCACCAAAGCAAAATAGCGAGCATCAGAAAAATCCTTGCCCCTGAAGGCATTATTTCTTTTTTTTTTCTGCTTATTTGTTCATTACAAAAGTTGTCGCAGCTCCACCGATATATAGCCTGAGGAAGTGATGGTAATAGAGCCGCAAAAATCGATCTTGCAGGGCTTTCCCATTTGCGCGAATCGTGAAATAATGTTGGACATTTAAATAACGAAGCTGGCCGGCCAATTGGAATTCTTAGTTGCGAGCAAAAATCTTTGTAAACCCCCGACACTTTTGGACGCGTTAACTCGGCGACTTCTGTTTAAGTATTTGTCCACGCATGATCATTGAATGTTACTGAGAGCAGACGAGGTTGATTGGTCGCCTGTGTGGCGGGTGGTCTCAGTCGAGGAAGCCGCGTGACTTGGCCACCTGCCTTGTCGTGTACCTCTCAACAAATTCTCGTAATGTTTGTTCCCTTACGAAAATGAATTTAGAGTTCCTTTAGAACTGCTAATGAGTTCCTATGAAGTCAAAAGGAACTCTATAGCAACTCGCGCTCTATAGAGTCGTGTGCATAGAATCTCTATACGAAGTCTAAAGCAACCTGTCTATAGAAACATGTCATTTCACGTACAATAAAAGTGCAATAGAGGGTGTATTGACGTTATAGGTACTGAATTCTATAAAGTATTTTTTAAAGAACGTCTTTAGAACTTCTAACGTGACCTCTCTATAGAATGGCTCTCCATTGGCTTTCTATAAATGTTCTATAGAGGGTGTATTGATATCTTATGTACTAAATTCTATAGAGGAACGTTTATAGAGCGTTTTTAGCACTTCTAATGCGGCTTGTCTATAGACTGGCTCTCAATTAGCCCTCTACGAATGTTCTATAGAGGGTGTATTGATATCTTACGTACTCAATTCTATAGAAGAACTTTTATAGAAAGTTTTTTTTCGCTTCTAATGTGACCTGTCTATAGACAAGCTCTCCATTCGCTCTCTATAAACGTTCTATAGAGGGTGTGTCGACATCATATGTACTAAATTCTATAGAAGAATGCTTATAGAACGTTTTTAACACTTCTAATGCTGCCTGTCTATAGACTGGCTCTCCATTCGCCCTCTGTAAAAGTTCTATAGAGGTTGCATTTACATCGTATGTACTAAATTCTACAGAAGAATGTTTATAGAAAATTTCTAGCACTTCTAATGTGGTCTGTCTATAGAGCGGCTCTCTATTCGCGCTCTTTAAGCATTCTTCAGTGTGTTTCACCTACCTTGTGCCAAACATTAAAAAAATATGCAAATGCAACGTAGCTGGAGAGAACCAAGGTAATGTTTGCCGTCGCCCTCAGATGCTCAAATTATTTTTACATTCCGCCTAATTCGATAATTTGTCTTAATTAATTATTGAACTTCTCAAGTATTATAATTAGATAAAAATTATCAATGAGAAAATTGCAGAGCAACATGAAATACTCGCGACACATATTTATGTTGCTCAATACGTGCTGCATAAGTGTGTTGTTCCGAGTGCGAAAGAATCCCGCGAATACACGCAAAGCTAGTGCCTCGAGCGGCCAGTCGCGCGGCAATATTTCAGAAGTTGATTAATTATTTAAGACTAATTATCTAATTAAGGGGAATGCAAAAAATTATGTATCTCCAAGCGACGGCTAACAACATTAGCTTGGTTTGGATAGTTCGGTCCAGCAACGTGGCATTTGCATATTTTTAGAGTTTGGCTCAAGTTACGTGAAACACCGTGTATGGAGGGTGTATTGACATCATATGTATTAAATTCTATAGAAGAATGTTATGGAATGTTTGTAGCACTTCTATTGTGGCTGCCTATAGACTGGCCCTCCATTCCCACTCTATAAGCGTCCTATAGTGTGTGTATTCACATATGCACTGAATTCTATAGAGGAACGTTTATAGGACGCTTAAAGAAGCTACCGTGCGGCCTGTCTATAGAATGGCTCTGTATTTGCACTCTATAAACGTTTCAATAGAAGGTGTCGAATACTGCTGAATAATATCTCGAACTGTCTTTTTAACTCGAAAAGACAACAGTGCACCCATGCAAATTTTTGTACTTGCAACAAATGATATGAAAAAAATGATATACGCTAGTTCAGAGCGAATTGAACAATTGCATTTGCCTTTAACGTGGTGGGAGGTCCTCAGCAGAGAACGTACTGAGATATTGACACATAATAGTAAGATTCACGTACTGTAACACGTGTAGATATTTTGCTTTTTAGCTCGATGTACAGAGCTGTTGCTAAGCTCTTGTAAAATTACCACTCGCGCCAATTTCCAAGAATAAAAAGCCTGATTATTTCAAAGCAGTTTCATAGGTTTTTACTATCAAGCAAGAGCATCTTTACAATCACTGAAGAAGGCGAACAAAACAAAAAGCGAAATTACACAAAGTAACGTCAAGGAAGCGCATTGTCGTTTCTATCGCCGATGCAGGTGAATCACGAAGATGACCAAGGAACACTAAACAAAACTACGCGTAAGCAGCCACGTCTATCTGCTGGAACGCAGTGACTGCAGCACTTGGCAGCAAACACACAGAACGCCGCCGCACATTTTGGCCTACGTCACTAATATGCGACGCATGCACGCTGCAGAGACATGCGGCTTTTTCGAGGAATCTTCGTAGGTCGCACGATACACAGAGAAGGCACGAACGACATGAGTGCACGATAAACACACCGACACGAAAGCAAGATACGGACGACATGGGTATAACCTGCGCCACACGAGAAAACTTAAGAACCATCGTATATTTGTTGCTTTGCGACGGACAATTACAAAGCGCACGGAAACATCGCACACTGCCTCCGAGATTGTGTCAAAAATTTCTGGCTACATTTAATGTTGAAGACAGCAGGAAGCTACTTAAAACGAAGTTACGGCTCAGGTAGCGCAGCTAACGGCTGCGGGAAATGTCATTTAGGCGATTTAAGGCAGGTGATCGGAGTTCAAATCGTTCAAATCACGCCCCAGCGACGGATTTCTCAGGATGACATAACCAGATCTCGAAGGCCAGCTTTGTTGGCTACTTGCGGCATAAGTGATTCAAAAGCAAGAATTCGTTATGGAAATATTCCTGCGCTAAATTGTAGCGTACAATATAGACTGTTAGATATGGGTCCTTTTGTCTCGCAACATACGTAATTGGGCACAAAATGGCACAAAAACGTGCTGAAGTGGTTATTATTGCTGGCATCACGGAGGCTATAACAGCCTCACAAGTATACAGACGGCGCTGGCGTCGCCGGTCCCATGCGGCCGGTAAAATAAGTCGTGTTGTTATTCCTCCGTCTTGAATGTGCCGGTCGGTAGTGCACGCTGCTTCGATGTGTTTGTTTGATCGTGTGTTTTTTAGGTTTGCCGTAATGAAATGTGGTGTAGTTCGTGTGCACCAAAGTGCCGGAAGGTAGCCTGCGTCTCGCTGCAAACTCGCCGTATGCGTGGCGCGCCAGGCAAATGTGGACGTACGATTTTCATGCCGTGGAGTGTGTTCGCTTTGTCTTGGGTGGTCGTGGAAAGTTTAGTGGACGTTGCGATGAAATAATGCGTATTATTAGCGTGCCTCAGCTCGTCCATTACGCAACGGCATGTATGCTGGATCAACATCGTCGACGCAGCACTGACAACTCGGAGAGCTCTTTTCGATCTCATCGTACTGTTCAAAAGGTAAGCAATCGTAGTTGCTAACTACACGTGTGTTGTGCGTGCTTATCGTGTGCATAGAGTGCCTTGCGGACGTAGGAAATAGAACACCCACGGCAACAGTGAAATCTGTGCTGATGCTTGTGGCGCACTGGTTGTCAGAATTTAGTTACACAAATTTGTTGCCACAATGCGGAATTGATAATCCTGATAAGCGTTTTCTTCCGCTGAGATAGATTACGTTCGGAAATCATCTTGTGCACCTGTGCGTGAGCTCCCGTTTTTCTGCTGCAGTTGCATAGTAACGATCCACCTGCCTCTTCACCGATTCTTTCAATGACGTTTCCTTGCTTATAAATGCTTCGACGTTGTGG
Organism: Dermacentor silvarum; assembly: GCF_013339745.2. Taxonomy (NCBI): domain Eukaryota; kingdom Metazoa; phylum Arthropoda; class Arachnida; order Ixodida; family Ixodidae; genus Dermacentor; species Dermacentor silvarum. The sequence goes on from NC_051163.1 coordinate 42,689,478, forward strand.
GTAATCTCTGCTTACGAGGTTTTAAGCTTACGAGTAGCAGGAAAAAAATGTAAGCCAATCACAGCTTGCTACTTACTAGTATAGCTTTCTTTTCATGACAAGCTGTGCTGACATAACTTTCACATAAATAAACATGGTAGGGGAAAGTTGCTTAATCTAAGTGATAAAAAAAAAACGACTCTCTAAAAAAATTAAAAATACATTCTAACGTGCAGGTGCGACATGCCCAAAAATTTACTTTGATGAAGAGGTCCATATTATCAAGCCATTCAATAATTTCAACCTTTTGCTCTCTTGCCATCATGTACTAGTGCAGACATTGTTTTCGTGACTATTTTAGGTGCTCCTTGCATGTGTTTACGATATGACAGCTTTATTGTTCCACTGCTATAAGCTAACGCAACTCATTTTGTAGTGGTGAGCCCTTGGTCCGCAACAGTGTCCACTAAAAGGAGGAGCCCCCAGAAAGGCAGACCCCATACGAGCGCCTGCAGCAGCATGGCTGGATGCTCATGTCAGGTATGTATTAAATGTACATGTTCTAAAAAAGTTGGATCTTGGTATCATTCATGGTTCAGTTTAGCGACACATTACTTTATGCAGTTTACTAAAGAGGATAAATATTTATGCACCCCCGCGGGGGCGTCTGCGTCAGCAGGCGTTTGGTGTGTTGCGACACCACGGACCCGAGCACATGAGGGTCGGACCCTCCCACGCTTAACCGTGCGTGGCTTAGCCGTGTCCGGGGAAAAGGGGATCCTGGGGCTTGAGCCGATGCCGGGAGTTGGAGCTTTATGGCCCCCCGGCGGAGGCAACACACTTCTTTGGCCTCCGCTTCACGTAGACGGCACCCCCGGACTGACCCACCCGGGGGAAATCGGTAGTTGCCTTTTCCTGGCTCTCTCTCCAATCTTCGTCTTTCCCTATCACTTTTAATCTTTCCTGTCTTCTCATCTTTTCCATTCACTTCGACTTTTCCTGGCGGCAAGGGTTAACCTGGTGTGGCTGTCCTACCTTGGGTATACCATATTGGGTTATAGTAACGGCATACTGCTGGCGCTGTGCAGACTTGTTTATATGTTCTGCCACGTCCCCTTGTTGGGCTCCGTGGTGGGTGGCAGACGCCGTTGCCGAATAAATCACTTATTTCCATGGGATCCTCAAACCCCTTTTACTACCGATCGTGCCTCGAAAAGGGTACGCACCGACGCAACCTCGCTATTCTGGCCCAAAACAAAGAAACTTTCCCCGAAATTCCACGTCCTTCACTGTGAGCAGTCATCTACGAAAGCTAGAGCAATTTCCCCATTTCTTGTGGCCAAGTGCCTAAAAGAGACCATTGGAGCTGGTTATAAGGTAACAAAGATGTCAAGTGGAGATTTGCTCCTCGAACTCAAAGACAAGGAACAACACAACAAACTCGCACACCTCGTAGCTTTGGTAACATACCTGTTTCTGTGAGCGCACATCGAACTATGAACACAGTGAAAGGCGTGGTATCAGATGAAGACTTAATGACATTGAATGAAGAAGAACTCCTGGATGGATGGAAGGACCAAGGCGTAATCCACGTGCAGCGCATCAAAATCAGGCGGAATGACATCGAAATCCCAACGAAGCACTTAATACTCACTTTCAACTCAACTACTTTACCTGAGACTCTCGAAACCGGCTATGTAAAACTTCATGTTCGACCTTATATCCCCAACCCACGACGATGCTTCAAATGTCAGAGATTTGGTCACGCATCCCAGAGCTGCAGAGAGCAGCTTATTTGCGCAAAGTGCGGCACAACCGCTCACTCTGCTGACGACTGCAATAATGATGAGCTACATTGTGCGAACTGCGACGGCAGTCACCCTGCATACTCCAGAGCTTGTCCAGCCTGGAAGAAAGAAAAGGAAATAATTACAGTAAAAGTTAAGGAGAATATAACATTCCGTGAAGCTCGACAACGGATCTCATCATTATTGTCACTGAAAACATCCTTCGCCGAAGTGGTGCAACGGGGGGCGGCACCACAACGGCCTCTGGCGGTAGCCCGGACCACGCCTAGCGTGCCGAGGCTAACGCCACCCGCCCCTAAGGTGGGAGCAGCCAACGCTGCCCTGCCATCTCTCAAAGTGTCCACACCAGTGGCCTCTACAAGCTCCGGCAGCAGCCAGGGCACCGCAGAGGCCACAGGGGTCCCTTTCGACCTCCGGCCGGTGGGGACAAAGACTTCGTCGCTCGAGATGAAGTCTACGCGACGCACACATCGCTCTCTGGAGCGGGTGTCCAGTGCCTCGCAAGAGGCTATGGACACCAGTCCAAGCCAAACGGCGCAGGTAGCGTCGAAGGAGGGGCGAGGTTCTCTCGACCGCTCCAAAAAGACAAAACACCAATTACAGGGCCTGACAAAGGCCTTGTAAAGTAGTCACTCTCCTCCCTTTTGAGACACACAGCACCTTTTATTTTCCTCCAACATGAACACATTAATGCAGTGGAATGTTACAGGACTAATCCACAACCTAGACGACATCCAAGAACTTATCAATAAATTTAATCCAAAGGTGCTGTGTGTTCAAGAAACACACCTAAACTCCAGAAACAGCAACTTCCTACGTCAGAATATTGTTTTCCGAAGAGATCCGCGAGGATTCTGCCAGCATCATCTGGTGGTGTGGCCATCATACTCGACAGAAGTGTAGCCTGTCAGCCACTTCCACTCAAAACGGCACTTGAGGCGGTAGCCGTTCGTGCTGTACTTCTGGGTAAGCTCATCACCATTTGCTCGCTCTACATACCCCCACATTATCCTTACACAAGCATGAATTTCAGTCATTTATAGATGAATTACCAGAACCTTACCTCGTTCTTGGCGATTTCAATGCACACAGCAGCTTGTGGGGCGACACGCGTATCGATGCGCGAGGACGCCTAATCGAACAATTTCTTTTCTCCTCTGGTGCGTGTCTCCTGAATAAGAAGGAACCCACCTACTACAATCTCGCAAACAAAACTTTTTCTTCCATTGATCTCAGTGTAGCTTCCCCGTCTATATTTGCTGAACTAAATGGGAAGTGATAAAAAATCCTTACGGGAGTGACCACTTCCCCGATACTGCTGAGATCACCACTACAAAACGAACCTCCACCACAAGCTCCCCGGTGGAACTTGGATACGGCAGATTGGGAGAAATTCAAAGTCTTACAAGTGGTATCTCGTGGCCTGACATATCTTTGCTGGGAATTGATGCTGCCGTTGAGTATCTTGCATCTTTCATAATCAATGCTGCTTCTGAATGTATACCAGAAATGAGTGGTGCGACCTGCAAACGCCGTGTCCCATGGGTGGAAGGACAATTTCGGAACGCTCGTAGGAAACAGAACAAAGCGTTGGGGTTGCTACGCGACTTCCCCAACTGCGGAGAATCTTGTCAATTTTAAGAAAATAAAATCGGAGGGCAGAAGAACGCGCCGACAGGCCAGGAGAGAGAGTTGGGAGAAGTTTTTATCAGGTATCAACTCATATACAGACGAGGGCAGAGTCTGGAAGAAAGTTAATAAGATAAAAGGGCTACAAACTTATTCACTCCCGTTGGTAAACACACAAGGCCACAGTCTGGAAGACCAAGCTAACTGCCTGGGAGCACATTTTGAACATGTGGCCAGCTCATCTCATTATTCCCAAACATTTAAAAGGCACAAGGCTACAATAGAAAAACAGAAACTAGAAAGAAAAGGTACCGGAAACGAGGCATACAACCAGCCATTCTGCATTGCTGAGCTGTATGCATCACTTAGTTGTTGCAACAAGTCTGCGCCAGGCTCTGACCGCATAGCTTATCAAATGCTGAAACACCTTCCTCATGAAACAAAGAAAACTCTCCTCTCCCTATACAATGCTATATGGACCTCCGGCAAGATCCCCTCTGCCTGGAAAGAGGCCATTGTCAGTTCCTATACTGAAGCAGGGCAAGGACCCATCGTCTGCTTCGAGTTACCGCCCTATAGCACTAACAAGCTGCCTCTGCAAACTGTTCGAAAAAATGATTAACCGCCGACTAATACATTTTCTCGAATCAAACAAATTGCTTGACCCGTACCAATGCGGGTTTCGAGAAGGTCGATCCACCGCCGACCATTTGATACGTATTGAGACGCAAATTCGTGAAGCTTTCAGTCCATAAACAGTTCTTTCTCTCTGTATTCCTTGATATAGAAAAAGCCTACGATACCACGTGGCGGTTTGGAATACTTAGAGACCTCTCGCACGTTGGTATACGTGGTAACATGTTAAATGTCATAGAAAGTTATTTATCTAATCGCACTTTCCGTGTTCGTGTGGGAAATGCTGTATCAAGACCTTTTGTGCAGGAAACTGGAGTGCCACAGGGTGGGGTGCTCAGTTGCACTCTCTTTATCGTAAAAATGAGTTCTTTGCGTCTGTATATCCCAAGAAACATGTTTTATTCTGCATACGTCGATGATGTACAGATAGGTTTCGCCTCGTGCAATCTCGCAGTCTGTGAGCGGCAGATTCAGCTTGGTCTGAACAAGGTGTCTAAGTGGGCAGACGAGAATGGATTTAGCCTTAACCCACAAAAGACCACCTGCGTCCTGTTCTCCAGAAAGAGGGGTCTGCACCCCGATCCTGACATTGAGTTGCAGGGAGAACGCGTGCACGTAAAAACAGAACATAAATTTTTAGGTATGATTCTAGATACGAAGCTTACATTTGTGGCACACATACGGTATCTAAGAAACAAGTGTATGAAAACAATGAATATTCTAAAAGTGTTGTCACGCACCGCTTGGGGTAGTGACACACAGTGTCTTTTAAATTTGTACAAGAGCCTCATACTTACAAGATTAGATTACGGCGCCATAGTGTACCATTCCGCTACGCCAAGCGCCCTAAGGATGCTGGATCCTGTACACCATCTAGGCATCCGCCTAGCCACTGGTGCCTTCAGGACAAGTCCTGTGGCAAGCCTGTATGTAGAGGCGGACATGTGGTCGCTTGATATGCAACGTTCATCCTTAAGCCTCACCTATTTCCTGAAAGTAAATTCAAACCCGGAACATCCGTCCTTCTCAACCGTAAATGATATGACCAGTTCCACACTCTTTAATAACCGGCCGACAGCAAGAGAACCCTTTTCACTACGTGTAAGAAAAATTAGTGAAGAAATGGACATCCCACTACTTGAAAATACTCTGATGGCCCCAGCAAAGCCAGTGCCACCGTGGCAGTGGCAACTCATAGAGTGTGATACTTCGTTTGTAGAGGTCACAAAAGATGCTCCAGAGGCACATATCCGGATGCATTTTCTGGAAATCCAGTTCAAGTACTCGTCCTGCACTCAGTTTTACACCGACGCTTCCAAGTCACATGCAGGGGTATCTTATGCAGTAGTCGGCCCATCGTTCTCCGAGTCCGATGTACTGCACCCGGAAACAAGCATTTTTACGGCTGAGGCCTATGCACTTTTATCGGCTGTGAAGAGTATAGGCAAATCGAAACTCAAAAGATCAATAATATTTACAGACTCCCTAAGCGTCGTAAAAGCCATCATGACTCTACATAGACACAAAACCCTGTACTTATTGAACTGTATTCTGCTCTGTGCAAGGCATACATGTCTAACCAGCATATTATTATATGCTGGGTGCCTGGCCATAGAGGCATCGAGGGAATGTTCTGGCTGATCAAATGGCCACATCAACTACATCGCGACCCCTTAACCCTACCGCTTCTATCCCTGCCAGAGATCTGAAGCCCTACTTGAGAAAGAAACTTCGAAGCCACTGGCAGCGCTTGTGGGATGCCGAAACGAACAATAAGCTCCACTTAGTTAAGCCACAAATAGGTCCCTGGCATCCCGTTACGAAAATACGAAGAACTAATGTCCTATTCTCTCGTCTGAGAATAGGACATACATACGGCACCCACAATTTCCTTCTAACTGGAAATGACCCGCCAACCTGTGGTAGATGTGGAGAGAGGCTTACCGTGCTCCACGTCCTCGTGGAGTGCAGGGAAGCCGAAACAGAGAGAAAAAGGCACTTTCCCCTAGCGTACCGGTACTGTCTTCCACTCCATCCCGCCATGTTTCTGGGCGACAAACCTCTCTTTAGCACTAAAGCTGTCCTGGATTTCTGAGCGATGTAGTATTGCATGTTATTTGCCCAATAGTTTCGTAGCGCATCCTCTCTCCAGAGGATGTCGCCGCGATAGTAGTTTTGCATAGCACGCGCCTCCAGGCCCTTGCGTTTCAAAGGGTCTGTCAAGGCAGCAGTGCTGTTTGAAAAGTTTATCAGTGATAAATTTTCGTTTATCTTCATTATCTTGCAATTTGTTCTTTCGTGTTCATAGTGCACCTCATCAGCCATTGCCATAATTTTATTACATATATATTTTACGCATTTTACAGCGATTGTTTTAGGCCCTTTTACAGCCACGACACATCTACCTTTCGCAATTCATTGCTTCATTGTCAACTCATGAACACACTGGCCTGGCGCTCTTTGGCCATACCTGGCCCTTGCGCCATTAAGCACCATACATCATCAAAACTCAGCAATCCCTAGTTCTTCTGAGAGGTCACAGGTTCTCGAACAAACCACGTGGTATGGCCACCTTCTATGAGGGTGACCCCATGGGGTAGCGATTATATTTCTTTCTTGCGTAAAATCCACAACCTTGGTAGTGCCCAAGGAAGGGGTAAACAGGGCTAGTACAATTAGAGGTGCTAAATATTCTCTAAAAATAAAAGGAACTCGGAGGTAAACTTGGATGGGGCGGTGCGATGCGCTCACCGAATTGTTTTCAGTCTTGTTCGCCTCGCCGATATCCAAGCCAGGTTTCTCGGAATGCAAGAAGGTCATGGGTACTGGTACTTTCTCATTCACACAAAATGTTGCTTACCCCGCATGATCATATCCGGTCGACCAAACCATGGGGACCTGGCCTGGAAGAGTTGTGCCATTGTTGTGCCTGTGAAAGGAAAAAGCAAGCTCGGCGCTAATTCAGCCAAACCTATCTTATTGTTCGTCCCAGCGCGTCTTGCACAGTGCGCAACATCTGGCCCAGGCATGATCATTAACAAATATCTTTTTAAACCTCATCGTCCTTAACGATATAGCATTAAGGGCGCCGTATCCCAGAAAATCCGCTGTCGGCGTCGTAGCCGGCATTGGCGTCCCGTGAGCGAATGTTTTTGTATACTTTCTATACGGCGCTAAAGTTCTTCTGTCACTAAAGTTGCTTTTAGCTTGCCTTACATTCTTTACAAAGTTATGCCTAGGAAATTTTATAATGACAGCCCAGAAACAAATGTTATGAAACAAAACACCGACAGTGCATGCCATTTATGTTAAATCTCCTCAGACTGAAATAATAATATGATACAATAACAGAACATCGGCCCACGGAAGAGGCTGCGTTTGTACTAGAAAGCTCACCTCAGTGCATAGCGTTCGCCGCCAGCGTTTCCCGGTAAACATTACGCTTACGTGAGCTGCAGTTGCAGGGAAGCGTGAGAAGCAGTCAGAGATCTTTGAATTTTATCGCGTTCCCACTCTTAAAGGCGAAGCTTAAGCATCCTCAAAATTTTACTTCAAGCATCTATACAATCTATGGAAACTCGTTTCATTGTGGCTTTCACTTCCGCACTCTGGGAGTTTGCTAATAAGTAACTAGATATAGATAAGGTTCTTTTGAAAAGTGTGTATATTCTATTGACAAATAACTGAGAAACTAGCCACGTGGTTTTAAGTTTTATTTGCGTAGCAACGTTTCTCGTCGTCGATTGGAAATTTCGAACCGCGACATTTTTGCTGTTAAAAGTAGAGTGCCGGCAGGTTCAAAGGAAACAAGAAAATTGAGCACACAGAAGACTTTGACGGCAGTAAAGATCAAGCTGCTGTGGAATATTGAAATTGACCGGTCAACAGAAGCTGTTTTTATGTCCACGCCTTCCTCTCCAGGGCATAAATCGTCCGTCCGTAATCTCCCACCGAACAGTCATTTTTTGTAGCTCAATTTTCCTGTTTCCTGAAATTCGGCTCGAATACAGTTTTATTATCTGTGTGTAGTGTTTTTGCAATGTGAAAAACACACGAAACGGAAAGGCCTGTGAGATAACTGCTTCACTGATGATCAGCACTGTGGTTTCATGGAGTCGGGCCAGTTTTCGCGTCTGTTGACAACATTCCACTCCGATAATATTTCTTCAGCGCACCACTAAACAAATTTTCACAGCAAGAAGATATGTAGTATGCCTGTGTGCAGGAAACTGAGCTGCCGATGATTACGTAATAGTTCATTTCTTTTTGATGCCCCGCAGGGGCGTCTGCGTCAGCAGGCGTTTGGTGTGTTGCGACACCACGTACCCGAGCACATGAGGGTCGGACCCTCCCGCGTCTAACCGTGCGCGGCTTAGCCGTGTCCGGGGAAAAGGGGATCCTGGGAGTTGAGCCGAAGCCGGGTGTTTGGACCTTTATGGCCCCTCGGCAGAGGCAACACACTCCTTTGGCCTCTGCTTCACGTAGACGGCACCCCCGGACTGACCCACCCGGGGGAAATCGGTGGTCGCCTTTTCCTATCCCCCTCTCTGCCCTTTTTCTTTCGTATCTCCTTTCTTTACTGTCCTGTCTCCTATTCTCTTCTGTTACTTCCACGTTTTCATAGGCGGCTCGGGTTAACCTTGTGTATGTGCCCTCTCTTGGGTATCTTATATTGGGTTATAGCAGCAATGCACGGCTGGCGTCTGCAGCCTTACACCTTAAGTGCTGCAGCGTCCCCTAGTTGGGCTCCGTGGTGGGTGGCCGCCATTGCCGCCGAAATAAACCGAACTAATATGGGAACACCTGCATTTCCCCGTCTACTTGATCGTCACCCTCACAAGAGGGGGCGCACCGATGAAATATTAAACCTATTCAGACCGAAAGAAATTTTTCCCCGCTACCAAGTTGTGCACAGTGAGATAACTGAAAAACCAGCTCGAACCGTATCCCCTTTTCTTGTTGCGAAAGGCTTGACTGACGCCCTTGGCCCAGGTTACAAGGTCACCAAAATGGCGAGCGGGGACCTCCTGCTTGAGATCCGTGACAAAGCGCAGCACAATAAATTGAACAACCTTGTGGCATTTGGAGACATACCTGTTACCGTCTCACCTCATCGGTCTATGAACACAGCACGTGGAGTAGTGTCTGATGCAGATCTAATCGACTTGTCCGAAACCGAACTATTGGAAGGCTGGAAAGAACAAAACGTAACAAACGTACAGCGCATCAATATCAGAAGAGAAAATAAGGAAATTCCCACTAAACACCTGATCCTGACTTTTGCCACTTGCGATCTGCCAGAAACCATAGAAACCGGATACACAAAGTTAGCTGTCAGGCCATACATCCCCAATCCCAGAAGATGCTTCCAATGTCAAAGATTTGGCCACGGCTCGCAGAGCTGCCGTGGTAGACTAACATGTGCGAAATGTGGAACGCAAGGTCATTCCTCAGACAACTGTGAAGCAGCACCTCACTGTGTAAACTGTGATGGTGAGCATCCAGCTTACTCCCGGTCTTGTCCGAATTGGAAAAAAGAAAAAGAAATTATCACTCTCAAAGTTCGTGAGAACATCTCCTTCAAGGAAGCACGTAAAAGGTGCTCACCATTCCACACGACTACTTATGCTGATGCGGCGCGTAAAGGGGCAGCGTCGCAGCGGCTAATGCCACCTGCACAGCCCGCACGCAGCGAGCTGTCGCTTGTGGCTCCTGCCCCCAGGGTGGAAGGCGCTAAGCCTACTGCACCCAACCAGCAAACAGGCCCGGTTACCCTAGGGTGGCCGGCACAACAACAGTCCTCAGTGGCAGCCTGCGCTTCGCATAGCGAACCCGCAGGCTCGCCAGCAGCTCCCACGGTGGGTGCAGTCAAGGCTGCCTCACCCTCACCGGCCCCTGCTGGCGCTAGCAACAGCCGGCGCAGCTCAGGCCCAAAGGCAGCCCCATCGACCTCAGGGCTGGTGGGCGCGAATGCCTCGTCCTTCGCGGGGAGACTTTCCCGCGAAACTTCTCGCTCGCAAGAGCGCGTGTCCGGCGCTTCACAAGAAGCAATGGACACCACACCTATCCCGACGGCGCACCAAGCGCCTAAGGAGCGGCGAGGTTCCCTCGACCGCTTCAGAAAGGACAAATCCCGCGTTACAGGGCCTGGAAAGGGCTCTGTAATCTAAAGCAACATTTCCATTTTTAGTACACACAGCACCAATTTACTTTAATTATGGATACACAAATCATTCAATGGAACGTCAGAGGCCTTCTTAGGAACCTCGACGATGTCCAAGAACTTATTTACCAACACAATCCAAAAGTGCTGTGTGTACAGGAAACGCACTTAAAATCGAAACATACAAATTTTCTCCGACAGTATGTTACGTTTCGTAAAGATCGCGATGATGCTCTCGCATCATCAGGCGGTGTTGCCATTGTAATTCACAAAAGCATCGCATGTCAACGTTTGCAGCTACAAACGCCCCTTGAAGCAGTGGCAGTTCGACTTGTTCTTCTAAACAAGCTCATCACCATCTGCTCACTTTACATACCCCCCCATTACCACTTACATAAACATGAATTTCAGTCCCTTATAGATGAATTGCCAGAACCCTATCTTGTTCTTGGCGATTTCAATGCGCACAGTAGTCTGTGGGGCGACTCTCGTATCGATGCGCGAGGTCGTCTTGTTGAACAATTTCTTTTCTCCTCTGGCGCGTGTCTCCTGAACAAGAAGGAACCTACATTTTACTGTCTCGCAAACAGAACCTTTTCTTCTATTGATCTTAGCATAGCTTCCCCGTCTCTATTATCTGAACTTAAATGGGAAGTTACCAAAAATCCGTACGGGAGCGATCACTTCCCAATACTACTGCGAACAACCAAAACTGAGCCGTCACCACAAGCCCCTCGATGGAAGATTGACACAGCCGATTGGGAGAAATTTCGAAATCTTACTAGTAGCATCTCCTGGGCCAACATGTCTTCGTTAGGAACTGATGCTGCTGTGGAATATTTTACTTCCTTGATAATTGATGCCGCTTCTAAATGCATATCCGAAATAAGTGGTGCGGCATGCAAACGCCGTGTCCCATGGTGGAACGACGAATGTAGGAACGTTCGTAGAAAACAGAACAAAGCGTGGGGGTTGCTACGCGATTCTCCTACTGCGGAGAATCTTATCAATTTTAAGAAGGTAAAGTCCGAAGGCAGGAGAACGCGCCGACAGGCCAGAAGAGAGAGCTGGCAGAAGTTTTTATCAGGTATACACTCGTATACAGATGAGGCCAAAGTCTGGAACAGGGTTAACAAGGTGAGAGGACGACAAACATATTCACTCCCTTTGGTAAACACACAAGGCGACAGCTTGGAAGACCAAGCAAACCACCTGGGTGCACACTTTGAACATGTGTCCAGTTCATTGCACTATTCCCCAGAATTTACAAAACACAAAGCAGCAATAGAAAAACAAAAACTAGATCGAAAGAGCACCGGGAACGAGCCTTATAACTTGCCTTTCTCTTTAGCAGAGCTTCAGGCATCACTCGCCTGTTGCAACCAATCTGCCCCAGGCCCTGACCGCATATTATATGAAATGTTGAAGAACCTGCCCTCTGAAACGAAGAAAACCCTTCTCTGTCTGTATAACTCTATATGGATTTCCGGCGAGATCCCCTCTGCCTGGAAAGAGGCCATAGTGATCCCTATCCTGAAGCAGGGCAAGGATCCATCGTCCGTATCGAGTTACCGGCCCATAGCTCTAACAAGCTGCCTCTGCAAAGCCTTCGAGAAAATGATAAACCGTCGTCTGATACATTTCCTAGAATCAAACAAGCTGCTTGACCCATACCAGTGCGGTTTTCGCGAGGGTCGATCCACCATTGACCATTTGATACGTATTGAGGCACAGATACGTGAAGCTTTTGTTCACAAACAATTCTTCCTTTCTGTTTTCCTCGATATGGAAAAAGCATACGACACCACATGGCGGTTCGGAATACTGAGAGACCTCTCCCACTTTGGTATACGTGGTAATATGTTAAATGTGATTGAAAGTTATCTGCTGAATCGCACATTCCGTGTTCGAGTTGGCAATGCATTATCACGGCCTTTCGTGCAGGAAACCGGAGTACCACAGGGTGGGGTGCTCAGTTGCACTCTCTTCATTATAAAAATGAATTCCTTGCGTCTATGCATCCCACGCAACATGTTTTATTCAACGTACGTCGATGATATACAGATTGGATTTAAATCGTGCAACCTTGCAATCTGTGAGCGGCAGGTTCAACTTGGTCTGAACAAGGTGGCTAAATGGGCAGACGAGAATGGGTTCTGCCTAAATCCACAAAAGAGCGCCTGCGTCCTTTTTTCTAGAAAGAGAGGACTGTACCCCGACCCCGACATTGACCTGCAAGGACAGCGTCTACCTGTAAAAACGGAACATAAATTCTTAGGCATAATTCTTGACACTAAGCTAACATTCATACCACACTTAAAACATCTAAAAAACAAGTGCATGAAAACAATGAATATTTTAAAAGTGTTGTCACGCACTACATGGGGTAGTGACAGAAAGTGTCTGTTAAATTTGTATAAAAGCCTCATACGAACACGCCTAGACTACGGGGCCATAATTTACCAGTCAGCCACCCCAACCGCGTTGAAGATGCTGGACCCCATCCACCATCTAGGTATTCGCTTGTCTACAGGTGCCTTTAGGACAAGCCCTGTAGAAAGCCTTTACGTGGAATCCAATGAGTGGTCCCTCCACTTCCAGAGGACCTACACAGCTTTCATGTATTTTCTTAGAGTGAATGCAAACAGTGAACATCCCTCATATTCCACCGTAAATGATTTGTCCAGCTCCCACCTCTTTCATAACCGACCTGCAGTAAGAGAGCCCTTCTCGTTGCGTGTGAGAAGTCTGGCTGAGGAAATGGATGTCCCACTCTTTGAACATCGTCTAATGACACCCACTATACAGGTCTCACCGTGGCAGTGGCAGATTGTCGACTGTGATTTGTCCTTTTTACATGTTTCGAAGCACGCCCCAGTTGCACACATTAGAATGCATTTCCTCGAACTGCAGCATAAATACTCCTGTCCGGAATTTTACACCGATGCATCAAAGTCTCATGCTGGCGTCTCTTATGCAGCGGTTGGCCCATCATTTTCAGATGCCGACGCCCTGCACCCCCTAACGAGCATTTTCACAGCAGAGGCTTATGCAATACTGTCGGCTCTTAAATACATCAAAGAATCGAAAATACCAAAAGCAATCATCTACACAGACTCACTGAGCGTAGTAAAAGCCTTAAAATCTCTTAAGAGGCACAAAAATGCTGTAATAGTATCGCTTTATTCATTCATATGTAGTATTTATGCGTCTGGCCAGCATGTTGTGGTGTGCTGGGTGCCAGGACACCGAGACATCGAGGGAAATGTACTGGCAGACCAGCTTGCCACATCCATCAAGGCAAAAGCTGGCAACACATCTATGCTCGTCCCTGTTCTCGATATGAAGCCATATCTACGCAAGAGACTTCGAGTCCACTGGCAACGTTTGTGGGACGGCCAGACTCATAACAAGCTTCATTTAATTAAGCCCCGTTTAGGGAACTGGCCATCCACCACGAAATCTAGAAGAAATGATGTCCTATTCTGTAGGCTCAGAATAGGACACACTTACGGCACGCACAATTACTTGTTGTCTGGAGGCGAACCCCCGACCTGTACTAGATGTGGGGAGGTACTTACTGTACTTCACATCCTAGTGCAGTGTCCTCTAATAGAACCTGAAAGAAAGAAACACTTTGTTCAAGCCTATAGAGAGAACATACCCCTTCACCCAGCGATGTTTTTAGCTAATGACCCGGTATTTCAGCACGACTCAGTTTTAGCCTTTTTAAACGACATCGACATTTTGCAAGTTCTTCGCCCGAGAGATTCGTAGCAGGGTCCTCTTTCAGAGGACGCTGCTGCGACAGCATTTTGAAATGCACTCTCCTCCAGGCTCTTGCTTCTAAGGGTCTCTGTGAGGCAGTAGTGCCTTGTATCGCTCACAGCTTTTTTTATACCATATTCATTGCGCCCTATCACATCATTGTCATGATCTTATTAATTTTGTATTTTACGCACCTTTAGTGCGCAGAATTTTAGGCCCCTTTACAGCCACCCTACACCTACCCACTGTCATTGATCATACCATTGCTCACTCAGTACACCACGTCTTGGCGCTCTTTGGCCATAGCTGGCCCTTGCGCCAGAAAACAACATATATCATCATCATCATTCTTTTTGATGGACGCTCATGTTATAAAGTAAGGGGTGATGAAGGTATGATGATCATGAATCCTCTTTGTGACGTCACCTAAGAGGGCTTGCAGTGCTGGTTTAGTAGCCGAAGACTTTTTCAGGAACGGCATCAGCCAGCAAAGTTCTGAGTATTGATAAACATTCATAAAAGGAACGCCATTGCATTCCTACAAAGTTTGGGCCGCACTGTGGACGAGACATTCGGCACGTAAACGAATAGTAATCTAGTTTTGGAGCCGATGCCCTACGAACTAATGAGAGGCTGAAAAGCCCATCCGACACCGAAAGAGTTTGTTAGAGATTTAGTTTGCTCTTAAATGTAGCAACCGTCATGGAATGCCGGGTGTATACCAAATGCTTGAACTTTGATGTCGCTATCAATGCTTTGCCTTTTTGGCGAAACGGATACTTGGGCGGGTTTTTCCACAAATCCACTCGCCTGTAAAATACCGAAAGTGGCTGGTGGCTGTCAGAGCGATGTTCCTACTCCACAGCAGTAGTTGCCTCCAGTAGTAACACACTGTTAGAAGAACGCCCGAGAAACTCAAGGGCATAGTTAGGCCTAACTTTTTATTCGGGAGAAACTGGGTATTTATTAACGATCAATATAATTCTACGTCAACTTTGTTGCTAACTTGATAATATAGAGATGGATGTGTGTTTGAAAAGAAAGATCCTGAAGTAGACATAGGAAGACAGAGGGCGACTACAAATCTATATATGCCCAAATAAATATGGGCAAAACAGTAAATTTTTAGAAAGGAATATGCTTTTTCCTTTTCACTGCCGAACAAACATGTTAAGTGATATTCTAGGCTACGTTCAATTCATTCTGAGTTTGAAGTTTTGATGTGTTCTGATCATGAGTTATTCATGAGTTATTATGATATCATGAGTTATCATGAGTTGTTCATGAGTTATTATAACTTTAAGGAGTCAATTTTGGGGTATACTTTATCACGCCTTTCCGAAGTAGGAACAGAACTATTCAAGAAACAAGAGACAATTTTATGTCCAAGTCTATGACGAGAAAATTGTATTCACTTTATTAGGGGAACTACCCGGGAGAAGTGAATTTATCCAAATTATCCAGGTCCGTGGAAGTTGACATTATTTCATTATTTTCCATGTAAATGCTGGTTTACTACGAGTGTTGCCCATTAGTAGAGACATACAGTTACCTGTTATTACTTTCACACACGACTTTTGCTAAACAGTGCTTGAAAGAAAAGATTTTCAATGAAAAATGAATCCCACAGCTGTTTTTTGGCGGTGGTGTCACCTGTGTAAAAAAAAGAAAAAAATCCAACTGTTTTACAGCAGATGCGGCATTTGTCAAATGTGGCGTCACTAAATATTACAAAGCGGGCAAAAGGCGATTATATTCTTTCTCGAGATTTGGGTGCTTCGACCAGTTTTGCGCCGACCCGACATTTCTTCAAGCACACGGGTCTGGAACCACCCCTTCAACCAACAGGTAGTGTTGATTTTACATAGTCTTATGCCTGGAGCCCCCTCAGTTCTGGCTGCTTAAAGAAAGAAAGAAAGAAAGAAAGAAAGAGAGAGAGAAAGAAAGAAAGAAGGAAAGAAAGCGCAGGGGACGGCTGACACCTTAGCAACTGCTAGCAGTGTAGGGTGCAGCCCAAAGAGATGAATCATAAGGAAAGTAAGTTGGGAGGACATAGAAAGAAGAGGGCTATTAGGTCTACTATTCACGATTATGATGCTGATGATTTATTGACATTCCCTTTGAAGCGGGGTGGTGCTTGAGCCAGCCTGAGTTAATCACGTATGCTATCCATGATTTTCATTCTAGTGCATTATATGTGTACATCTCTTTAATCTTTTTGCTCTTCCCCGAAGATTGTGTCTTGTAACGCTACCTACGTATGTAACGGATCGGGTCGTATCAATCTCTTGGCGGCTTTTTTCCTCCCCAATACTCTAAACGCCCCTTGCTTATATCGACTGCTGACCGGTTGATGTTTCCGTCCACTTAATCCAAGCGCTTCTGGAAGTTGTACGTCACCCATCTGTCTCACTGGGTGGACGCCTTCGCATTCCATTTGGATGTGATGAGGGGTTTCCGGGTTCTTGGCTGAAACACGCACATGCCTCAACTTGTTGCGAATTTTTGCGCCCGTATGTTTTTGTCTTTAGACAAGCAGCTCGTGCACCAAATAGCAATCACTGCCCGTTGTGTTGTCATACAGATTTCCCCCTCTAATTTCTTTCTATTTGCACTCTTGTAACTCTCCATGCTTATTTTTGTTCCCACTATTGGCATCAAATTTAGTTTCCCTCACTTTCTTTTTGATGTCTCCTGGTTGTCTATTCACGCTTTCAATTACCCTGTACTTGGTTGCCAACTATCTTGAACTCTTCCTCCATTCTGTGTCCACGGTATGGCCGTACATATACTTGTGCACTTTCGTCTACTACTGTATTTTGTTCTGCCTTTTTCCGCCTTTAAAAGGAGCCCAAAAAATGTCACCCTGCACTACCTTATTTGTGGTATTTTTCTTGGGCTTCCAAAACCAACCAGCCTACCAATCTTTGGTTAACTTGCAACTTCGACAAGATATCCGATTTTAAGCACAGAATGGCACTTGCTTATGTTAGCGGGGGCATATTACACCTTTCCAAATACCATGTACCAACTCATAATTATCGTGGACCCAAATTATGTAACCAAATAAACACCCAATTAAGTGTTTCATTCACCAAGGTACTTATATTGCTTGACTATAACGAATAATAGCACCCTCAACTTGCTGGGGACATTTCGCCGATATCTGGAAAGACAAAATGAAGATTTTGCGTCCCTTAATCGCAATTTATATTGCACGACGCAGGGAGCCAGGTAATTCTTAAGCATTTTATATATTCGCTAGAAACGGGAACGAGACTAAGACAACTGTCACGTGGCCCTTGTTTTACCTACATACTTTATTACTGCTAAGCCACAAGCACCGGCCTTCCTCCGATTTCTCCCAAAGAAGGTTTCTGCTTGAAGTTCCCCTCGCATTTACATTTAACCAGAAACAATCTACTTTACCATGTATCGTGTTGACGCCGCATGACGACGATCACAACACACGTGCAATAATCACTCAGAGTCTGCGTTAAATAAAAGAACATTACCATTTACTCATAGATCAGAGAGTACAAGTACAAATGTATTGCATGGAAGGTGCGTGTAATTGTGTTTCTGCACGGATGGCTGGTGACGCCGATTATTTCCCAGTCTTCCATTGAGGTCCTCCCCTCTACCACGGCAAACAGCGCCTAGAATGCAGCTGGGTATCACACGCCAGGATGTCCTGCCTGCAATAGCGGCAGGTCTTGCGTCGGACGCAGCAGTCGGCAAAGCAATGCCCCTTCATGTGTCTCAGCTCGGCCTGGAATGCGCAGCCGAAACGTGCGTTGACGCAGAAGGCGACATGGCGGTGCAGCTGCTCCATGGAGAAGGTCAGGACCTTGAGCTGTGATTCTGCAAAGAAGGTCCCGTCCTCAGGACACACGCCACCATGGTACATGACTAAGGCATTGTTCACTTGCTCCAGCTGTGCTGCCGCTTGGACGAAGGCGTCGTATTCGCATATCTCACACAGGGTGTGGCCGCAGGGAAGCTGCACGGCCCTGGCAGGAACCACTGAGCAGTTTGCGCAGACGCGGATGCTTGGTAGTGGCTCCACAAACGTGATGGATCGCGAGTTTAGAAAGTAGCTGTCATACCCTTGAAGGACGTAGGTAGACGAGGCGCGGTTCACATTGCCCAGGTGGCGCTGCTCCAAAGACCGTGGACTCTGACGTCCGAGATTGTCATCGTTGTTGTCAGTGGTACGGCTGAACTTTGAGGGCGCCATGACGAAGCGAATTCTCGAATGGCACTGTGGTTCTGATGTCCGCAACGTGACGGCGACGTTTGGTCGTCACTTAGGAGTGGAGCAAGTCTGACTTGGGAGAAGGTTACGACGGCTTTTAAAGCCTGGCAGGGCTCTCAGCACTATCTGTGCCTGGTTTGAGAGTGGCAACAGTAGGAGGGAAAGCGAGGCGAGTCCTTGATACGTGTTCAATCATTGGCTATGTCGTCATGGGGGAGGAGCTTCGATGCCGTCGCGTGGCCGGAGAAGCTGTGGCCAACTACGCGACCAGCGGAGGTGGCCGAAGAGATTAAGAGTACGGTGGAAAAAAGGGGAGAGCTCTGCTACAGGAGATGAAAAGGAAAGCACCCTTTCCTGTCCTATCTCCTTTCTCTCCCACTTTCGCCTCCCCGCTGGCGCTGAGCCGTGCTCCCTCAAAGGCTGCATACGATAGCGCGAACCTTTCCTTTCTCAAATGAACCACTTAGTAGAAAGCACTTTCCTTTATCCTAGCCGTTTTATTTTTCTCCTCAGACTCTATTGAAAGTTGTCCTTTTTGCACAAGTCAGTACAGGCTTACTACCTATTTACACAAAAAAATATTCCTGCTGTAAATTTCCGCGTCGGCGTTTGGCTATATGTTATTCGGTACTTGAAATTCGCATTCGATTCGTAGAACATAGTGGCTAGGGCATTGCGCTGTTAAGTCCGAAGGTGCTGACTTGAATCCCGGCCACGGCGGCCGCATTTAGATGGGGCTGATATGCAGAAGTGCCCAGTGTGGCGGGCAATGGCGTGCATTTTTACAGCCAAGCTGTCTATTGCTAGGATCCCGGGATTTTTTCGTGGCGTAAGGGCGACAGAAAACTATCATCACGAATGGCTCATACAACTGAAATACAATTGCGCATAGCCCCGTAAGGCAGAGGCTACAAGCACACAGCAAAGTGACGCGAGCAGTGCATCATTCTTTGAAATCACGCATGCAAGATACAGAACATCATACGTTTTAATAAATAACAAGCTCGAAACAAGTATCCGATCCACATAATTGATAAGGTGATCCTGATAACAATGTGAACCACGTAGCGCTTCCCCCACAAGTTTCCCGGTAAAGATTACTGTTGCGCAAGTTGCCGCGGCCACACCAGCCTGCGACGTGGGGATCGAGTGATGTCCCTAAACATTCGTATATAAAACACCCAGCCTAGCAACTGATTTCAACTGCTGTTACAGCACCGCTATGCGCGCCGGCGTGCTGTGGAAAATAACCATTACTCTAAAATAGCATTACTAGCATTACCCATTGCATTCCAAACTCAGCAGTTGTAGTGTTGGTTCTCAACAGCGTCACTGGACATACACTATCGCAAGGCCTGGCAATGCGAGTAAATTTTTTCGTCCGAACGCATCATGTACACTACCCAACACCTGGAGCCGCCGTAAAATGTCGTGAAATATATATAAGTAACGAGAAAAAAATAGATGATGTTCAAATTCCTTAGATAACAAATGGACAACAAATGGGTAACATCATGGTTTCTAGGGCCTCGTCAAGCTGTTTGAACCAACTTTTTGCCCTAGCATCCATTTCCAATGTGTATTTTTGGAAAAAATAAAAATGATTTGATTTGATTTGGGTATGTGAACTGTAGACACTGCTATATATTTGCCACAACACTATTTGCCTTAGGACGGTGCCATATTCTAGATTGGGGCCTTTTCTCTTTTTTTCCAGAGCAGCGTGTATCACCCCATTGTATTGTAAAGACTGTCTGCAATCGTTAGCGCTACAACGTTTATCGCCTAACAGCCTGATATGAAAAGTTATCTCAAGTCTATCTCAGTCTAACTGCGTAAAGCAGCCTTGTTTGGATTTTCGAACAAAACAAAAATAACTAGAATAATGTGCGCGTAGTGAAGATCGAGATGCTACAAAATTTTTAAAATGTCAGGTCAAATGCGACTGCTTGTACGTCTACCTTTCTGTAATGTGAACCATAGAAGGCTTAATCGATAGGAGCCCTGAAGTGACCACGTGAAACTTGCGGTATCGCTAAAACTTTTCTTTGTAGGGGTGTGTCTGGGGGGTTGCTCCGTATTATTAGTTGTTACGTTTGCACCGAATACATGGTTCATGGGCATTTCATATTCTACTCAACGGAGTATACTGAAAAACGTACCATTGGTTTTCATGACGTTTCATCGAACCCAGTTTCATCGAAGAGGCCATGATCTGTTTATGAAAATGGTGCGGCCACGGCAGTTTCATGGAGCGTGCTTTAACTAGACTTAATGACCACGCTAATATAGCATGTGCAAACTGAAGGTAAAGAAAGCTTTTCGCTTTAAACTATGAAGTCATGATACTGCACTCTAATTTGCAAATATGAAACAGTGCACCGCATTCTACGTTCATTCTGAGAGAGGACGAGTGGTTCATCCAAAATCAGGGGGTGTGCATTGGGTCGTGTTTGGCCATACCCCTCAGTGATATTTTACAATAATTATAAGTTTATCTTGAGATTACGCTTGTTCTTGCACATGTGCCTACGCAGTTAATTGCCACCCCCTTATTTTTCCTTCTTCCTCCGCTGTCCGATTGTACCTAAATCCCCACCAATGGAGCAATAAACTTTGTTGTCAGTGTGCACTTGGTCCTGTCGCTTTCCTTCCTAGAATTTTCTCACTATAAACAATATTTTTTCTTGTCAGAACAATGCAAGCAGCTCAAGCAGCCACGCTTTTAAAATTGCCTAATGGCTTCGCAGAAACATCTCGTATACCTACACACACGAAAATATTTCCCCAGACTATTGGCGATAGTAATAAAAAAAAACCTCGTGTTTGCATCAAAATGAAGAAAAACCTGCCGTCGTGGCACAACCACATCTACATGTCATGCTGACGAGCTGATGAATGGGCCTGTAAGATCCCTGACTGTGTACCAGGAAAAGCTTTTGTGTAAGGGGCGAGTTTTTTTACGAGCTCCACCAAAGTGGCTGTTAAGACAGGTCCAGAATCTGGCGTGTCCCCTTCGAGAGGCAAGCAGCATTCCTTTGAAGACGGCGAGCTGCCTTATTTCCTCCACAAGCAACCCCTGCCCACCAAGTTGGAATGTATACTGTTGCCTTTCAATAACCTTTGTCAGCGCGGACCTTGCAAAATAAAGGGATGTGCAAGGTATTGGGACGGTAAGAGGAAACCATTGAATGGGAACAATAGCTGGTTCTACAATCCAGTTGTCCAAGGTGCTATGGTTGGAAAATACCTTTCCTGTGCATTTTCTGTGACATTGATGGAAGCTGTCTTTTCTTAGCTTCTGCGAATTGCCTCTCCAATAAACACCAACACTTAGGCCACTTGAAATCGATGTGTCCCTCTCTTTTGTCGTCCCTGTCTTTTGCCGTCCCTGTCAGTTGTGTTCGTTTCACGTGCATTCCTCGGTATAAACAAGTTAAGCAGGTTTTCTCTGCAAATGACTATAGTATGAGATTTCACTGGCTTTGTTCGGCACCGACTATACCTCCCTGCTCTAGTCTTCCGCTGTTTTCTGACCAGGAGAACGCAATAAATCACGTCGATAGGAATCTGACAAGACTCCAGAGTCGCTCATTTACGAGAGGTTGAAAGGTGCAGAACATTGATATTTGAATACTTTGCTTACGTGAGTGTCAACGCCACACTCGTATTGAGCTGCTGGAAATAATGACGCGTTTGACAACACTTGACCGACACTCAACAGAAATTAACACTACGCTGCCCAGTACAGTACATGCAGTATCTGAATAAGGCGCCACTCTGTCATTGTCCTGGAGCGATCAGCAGAAGAACTGTTTCGTTTTTCATGCTAGAATCGTTAGGCAGAAAAGAATGCACACCACACATTAAAGAGAATTCTTTATTACTTGAAAAATTTAGTGTGTTTTCAATCCGTACTGTATATCATTGCGTTTTCCGTAGTCTGGATAGAAAGTATGCGAGACACCTTCTACCAGTGAATACTATCACTGTCCGACAAAACCACGTGTTCCGCAATTGCATAGGAATTCGATTTCTGCTTTTTGACATTACACACATTTTACATTAGGCGCTTTTCGAAATAGCTGTTTTCAGAGATTGAAATGCAGTACTAGATTGCACCGGGTATTCTGTACGCAGCGTTCGAAAACTCACTAACGTGTAATATTCTTAAGAAGACCTCTTGGTCGGCGTCTATTCTTTATCTTGTGTGTAATAATAGTTCTTGATTTTATTTTTTCGTTTGCACACACACTCACTGAGAAGTGGAAGAGAGCAAGCTGGAAACTGCCTTGAGGAAAAGCTTTCTCACATTTGTGACATGATTGTAAGACGCAACTAGACAAAATATTGATAAATCATTTATTTTATTATTATCAGCTTGTTCACACTTAATCGTGTCAGATAGCTCGGCAACACCAAAGCATTGGAAAACCTAAGAGTAATTCGAGCGATTACTAAGTAATCCATTTTGTATATTGAAGAGTTTGTTTTGTTACCTCAGTTCAACTTTTTCTCCTGGTAATGACTGCTGCAACTTGAGTTGCGAAATTCTTGCATCTGTATTGCGTATGGAACAAAATAGGTCGTGTTAAATATGTTGCCACTTTACCTATCTTTTAGAAACTTTTGCATAATTGATACGATGTCTGCGTAAGGTGAACAGGGCCGTACCATTTTTTTGAACAATATCACAGCGGATAACGACACAAAATCAATGAATAAAGCACGCCACATTTATTTTTATTCTTTAAAATAACAAAGAACAGCTCCGACGAGCAGAAAAATGTATCAGGTGCTTCATTAAAATCTATGTATATCCAATATAGCGGAATTCTAATGGTTAAATTCTAATTGTCATAAGAGGAGGAGCTTTCTTGCATAATAAATTGATATCCATATTTGAGTTCTAACGTTCTCACTATTTATGTTCGAAGAGGTGAAGCCACCTTGACTGAAGAGTTTGTCCATACGATGTGCCGCATTGCTTCAATGCATCGTCGCCATTTATCTCAAGATGACGTGTGCCGGATTTTTTAGGCGTCCGGTATTCGGCAAGAAAGTATTAGCTCTTTGGTGTAATATGCAAATTTCATACATCTCCCCCCTCTGCCATGCAAAAATATTACCCTTTTCATTTAATATTACGGTAACATATGACAGGATTAGTGGCGTGATCGTCCCTCGTCGCTTCGCTCGACACTAATCCTTAATTGATGAGTGTTTTTGGTAGCACGCTTTCTTGCATTCGCATTAACCTGAAAACAGGAAAGAATTTCGGGGTGTAGGTAGATGCGGCAAATCCAGTGTTCCTGGTTTGCTAAGAAAGCAGCAACTATTCAAATAATCTCTCTGGAACTCCAGAGGGAAGGGGGGGGGGGGAGTGTGGACTCCCCCCCCCCCCCCTCTGAGCAAGGAAACTTGCGCTATAGGAATCTGTGTTTGGTGAAGAGTACAAATGAAAACTAGTAGGAAAGAGAATGCATCTACGTTTGTCAGCGAAATGAAAATTTTAAAAATGGCAGGATCATATTACTAGACTACAGAAGTTACAAAATTATCTAACGAATAAATGAATGAGGGGTTAACTGGGTATGAAAGCAAAGAAGGACACTAGGCTTGTGAGAAAATACAAAGAAATATACACGTAAATAAAATAAATATATCAGTGTTGTGGTGTAGAACAGGCCTGTCCTAACGAGGTGTAAAACCACAAGAATATAATATAAACAGCAAAAACAAGATTAAAAAAACACAGGCGCTATGAGCAGCTACCGCTAGCCAAAGTGGTAACGAAATTTCTGTGATTTGTAAAGCGAACTCATTCGCTATTCTAACACACAAATACAGCTGTAGAATATATATATTTTTTTCAACGATGAAATTGAAATATACTATTTTACAGTGAAACTTAAGGTCTCCCGGAGATGTGAAATGGAGACAGTCATATATCATACGCAAGTCTAATACACTCCAACCAGCAGGTACATAGCATATCAATATGGATATCTTGATTGTATTCGCTATGCTATTCACACAAGTGTAACCAGTAGCCCTGGTTATTAAAAGCGTCTGATCTTTTGATGGGCATACACAAATTACCTTGAGAGAAGTGGAAAAATTGTGTAGCGGGCTTTAGTTCCACTACATGGAAGAATATGTCGCATCGTGATGCGGTCGATCCCACCGACGTTGATGTAGCCACGTGGTTTCGTCGTGTACCAGCGACGCCGCTGGATTCGATGCGCCCACGATACATTTGGCGAGCTGAACGAGGTATCTTCTTTGTATTTCAGACAAATGGGGAGTATGATATCGATTATATATATATATATATATATATATCAAAGTTTCTAGGTCAACTACGGCCTTCGCAGTAATATACTGATCCAATGCTCCTCAGAGTCATGAGACTTAAGAGGGGCGTATGATATACCTATTTGCATCGACAATCACCATTTAGATAAAACTCACTGGCCAGAACTATATTCTTTACTCGAGTACTCGAAAGAATTATGTTTCACCAACCTTTTCAAGCAAAAGTGTTAATTGTAGGCAACAGAAACACTCGATGGGAGGGGTCGAAAGAAACAGGTTCGCTTAAAATTAGGTGTGATTCTGAGCAAGGCCACACTATAAACGGCCTAAGTGCATACAAAATAGGCTTGGAATCAAGCACAGACACATTATTTCGTGATGAAGAAGAATAATTGAAAGTGATTAAAAAGACGCCGCTTCAGCCGGTACAAAGTGGACATTCAACCATCAGATCATTCCTGCGATGACCGAAGAAGTCATGCGTATTTCAAACGCAATACTGAAGATAAGGCTTACTCGGTGATTTTAAATTACTGCCCAATTTGGCGATAAACACACGGCATCAATTTTGTTACTTTGAATTCTGGGAATGTTTCGTGCCAGAACCATGGTTTCATTACGAGGCACGCCGCAGTGGTGGACTCCGGGTTAATTTTGACCACGTGGGGTTCTTTAACGTGCAGCCAATGCACGTGGCACGGGCGTTTCTGCATATCAGCCCCAATCAAATGCGGCCTCCGTGGCCTGGATTCGAACCCGTGCCCTCGGGCTTAGCAGCGCAACCCCATATCCACACACCACGGTGGGTAATTTTGTTAATATTGAAATGGGGACGCACCCAAGTGTGCACAATTTTTACGTCTGTCATGCATCTATATGGAGGCACAAGATCTATTATGATATGATGAACATTTTGTCTGAATTTCCAAATCTCGCCTGTTGATTGGGAGGACCATGTGGAATATTTTTTTTTCAGATAGGCATTTGGTCACAGCCCAAGCAAAATCGACGAAACGTTCGGTCACATTAAACACAAGCATGTGCTGAATTTTTCTCAACGTCGTGAAACCTTAATGCCGAATTCAGATTTTTTTTCAGGAATGCCATCTCCTTGTAGCATTTCCTTCTCTTAGTAATTGCACATTTGTTATTGTCTTAGCGAAATTAAATATGGTGCAATCGAGAGAGTGAATAAGCAACAGTTGAAAATGTAGGGAGGTCAACAATAACTCCATAAAAAAAGAGACTCTACGATAAAGTGTTAGGTCAAAGTGTGTGTGCTAATTATTGCGTGAAAAAATACACTTGATGAACATGAAATGAGATAATGGTGGACAAGGCACCACTACCAATGTGTTTAAATTGTAACCAAGCCATTAAAACGGGCAACGCCAAAACGTCTTGTGTCTACAAAACGCGACGATTCTTTTTTTTTTGTCTTTTTTTTCTCTTATATACTTCCATCGATAAAATTATTTTCACAAGTGAAATCGATAGACAACTAATTAATTTCGTGCGCAAAACACGATCACCTAAAGTCAAGGACATAAAGACAGGAGAAGGCAGGAAACTCGCACACACGTGCTCGCCGATTTATTTTCTATAAAAATTTTCCGGAGAGCTCATGAGCTTCGTGATTTCAAGGTTGTAGCCCGGTGTCTTCACTTTTGGAAGAGCAATGCTAAAGCGAGCTTCCCAAGAAGGTTGCTCATCTACCAGAGATTACTGTGCTATGTAGACCTCTAGGAGCCGAGAATCATTTCATAATCTATGCGACTCACCCAAGCAAAGCCTATCAAAAATATTCGGATACATTTCAAGTTTGGGGGAAACTTGAAGGGAAAAAACAGTATTTCTTTATTCTGAGTGGAGATAAGAGAGTTAGCAGGATGTTCCGTATGTGCTGTCCTTTCTTGCAAACATTAAAGTTCTTTCCGCATCTTTCTCTTCACCCTCTCCCCACCCGCTGTGGCCACTTTTTTTTACTCCCGCATTTACACAGTTAACCACGTGACCATGTTTGACCCAGCCACCGCACGTTGTGGCGGCCAATCAACGACAACGCATCGATGCCTCATCCCCCTTTCCTACTCCTTCTCACTAGCTCTCCCAAGGTGGAGCCGGCGAGAACCTTTCAGGCTATAAAAGACACCGCAACCCTCTATAAAGGTAGTTCCACTACCGAGAGCTTTCACAGGCATGTCAGCTTTCATTAGTTGCACTCAAATATCATTAGTATACGGTACGTCTGATCCCCCGTATTCGCACCTAATCTCTTCGACTGCCATCACGGTGACAACTAGCAGCGTCTGACCAGCCGAGACCAGTGAGTGAAGCCCATCGCAGCCACATCGACGTTCGAGCATCAGCCTAGTCATGGTGAGATCCAAGTCAAAGCGCTACCACGACAGGGTCGTCCTCGCAAGTGAAAAGAAGCATGTGGCTTCTGACTGTGCGGCTCGTGGCGCCTCGGCGAATCGCTCGGCGCTCTCCCCAGACAAGAAACGCATTGTCAGAGATGGAGGCAGTGGGCGCGGAAGGAAGCCTCGGCCATATTTTGCGAAGCCTTCCGACGTCTCCAAGAACCACGACCAGGAGACCCATGGCGACGTTGTCCTCTCGGGTAAGGACCTTCAGATAACTGAAGAACTAGCGACTCTAGGAGCATCGGCCAACCATTCTGCCCGATGCCCCGAAAAGAAAACTGCTGTGGACAACGACTACAGCCATCGCGAATGCAAACCTTGGCAGCCTTTCAAGCTTCGCTACGCCTGCAACCCGTATCCCTGCCCGATTACATATGTCCTGAGAGGATTCGAGTGCCCGTTCCTGGACATGCGACGCATCTCCTTCGTTGAGCCTCTGCCGACCACTCGCGTTTGCGTCATATGCTGGGCCCTTCCTGCAATGATCATGCCGCTTCCTTGCTGCCACGCCGTTTGCTTCGTGTGCAGGTACGACGCCTACGCCGAACACCCGCAGCGCCACGACAAGGACCACAGAGCACTAACCATGTTTCGCAGCGGCGTGTGCCCCAAGGATGGCATCCCGTTCGGCGATCC
The DNA here is from genome assembly GCF_013339745.2 of Dermacentor silvarum. NCBI lineage: Eukaryota > Metazoa > Arthropoda > Arachnida > Ixodida > Ixodidae > Dermacentor > Dermacentor silvarum. The sequence continues at coordinate 42,717,099 of NC_051163.1, forward strand.
CCACCTGGAGGTGGTGACCAGCGTGAAGGCCGTTTACAGCAGTTTGGTGTTCTGCGTCAATGCAGTGTTCGGCTGCCGGTCCAAGATCGAGCTTGGACATCTGAAAACGCACTACTTACACGAATGCCTCTTCAACCCGTTTACCTGTCCTCGCTGCGGAAGGGACGACATCCCGGCGTCCAAGATCGCGCAGCATTCTTTGCACTGCGCAGGCGGTAGCCCGGTTCATCAGACGGATGACGAAGAAAGAAATGGTTACTGCAGCTACAAGTTATTCCCACGGCACTCAACGCTTCTGTAGCAACCTTGCAAGTGCTTGCGGTAATCCATGAATACACGAAAAATGTTCTTTTCTATTTACTCGTCTTGAGTGATCATTGCACGTATATTCTAGGCGCCGGCGGCGGCTTTCACTCGTACATGACGTGAGTTTGCTAACGGCATGAATAGCTAGCAATAGTTAGCAATGAATATAAAGAAAAATTATATTGATGGACAAAAAATACCTAGTTTTGCCCAAGTGAAACTGGAAATGGTTAGCAAGGCTTAACTTTGCCCTTGAGTTACTCGTGGGGTGTTCAACAGTGCGTTGCTGCTGGAGGTAACAATTGCTCTGAAGCGGGAACAATCTCTTTGAAAGCTGCCGGCAATTTCATTCATTTTATATGCTTATCCACTTTGTTAAGTGCAAATTTACTAACCTCAAGAATGAATTTCACATTATTTAGGTGAGAAAAAGCTCCCAAGACGCCTCGTCGAAGTATTTTGTTCATATAAACATCGCTGTCTTACACACGCAGGCATCAATATACTTGCGATAAGTTTTGTACGAGGATATTAGGCCTTAAACATTACGCGCGTAACAAGAGCAGAAAGCCTGTGCCGAACAATGCGGGGATATGCGTTGTAATGGAAACAGCGAACATGTGACGGGTCCGACTGTGGCATCGGCCGACGGCAAACCTTTCTATTCAAATAATACTTAACCCGACGTGGGTACTTAGTCTACTTTGAGCCAATCTCTCTATTATTCACACTATTGAAGAGTCTGACTTCTTTTTTTCGACTTATCAGGAATGAAGAACACAGACTTCATGCTTTCCACACGCAACCATTAACCGGAAAATAAAAAATGAACATAAGTAATAAAAGAAATCCTTGATTATCCAAGATAGTAACCTCCGGCGTTTATTTAGCAACTTCCCAAATTACTCCGAGGGCTTGCATGATTACCTCGTTGTTGTCCAGATAACTGAAACGTTTAACCTTAAAGAAGTCGACTTTAATTAAATCAATGCTTTGTCGACATTCCCATAAAGCCTCTCCTGATGGCAGTTTCCAGCTTGCTCTCTTCTCTCTGGTTCTTCTTGTGTGTGCAAACCAAATAAATAAACATTATCACAAGAAAAAAAAAGAATGGATACCAACGAAAATGTTTTCTTAAGAATATTAGACTTTAATGGGTCTACGAACGCTGTGTGCAGAACACCTGGCGCGACCTGCGACTTTTGCATCGCTGAACACAGCTATTTCGAAAAGCGCAATAAAGTTTGTGTACTGTCAAAAAGGAGAATGCCGCTTGTAATGTAAATGCGGAGCACATGGCTTTTTTCTTTTTCTGGTCGGGGTAGTATACACTGGTACAAGTCTTTCGTGACCGCAAAGGAAAAAGACTATTTGAAGGCCGTATGTAAATTTTCTTACTATCCAGACTACTGAAATTGTAATGTCTACAGTAAGGATTAAAACATACTCAATAATCCTAGTAACGAATAATTAGGTTCGATGTGCATTCTTTTCTGCTTGACGATTCCAGTATGAAAAACGATACAATGCTTGTGTTGAGAACTCCAGTACAACGATAAGACGCGCCTTATTGATAGTTTTGCTTCACTGTATTTGGCAGCGAAGCGTTTATTTCTGTTCAATGTTAGTCAAGGGTTGTCAAACTCGTTATGTTTTCAGCTGTGCAAAACGAGTGCGATATGAATAAGTTTGAGACAAAGTGGAGTTCTCTGACGCGTAAGCAAGCAAGGTATTCAAATATCAGTGTTCTTTGGTTTTCAGCGTAGAAGGAAAACCAAAGTGGAGGCTTATCAGTTTCCCAAGTGATGTTCTTTATTGCGTCCTCCTGGACAGCCAACAGCGGATGACTCAGGCAAGGGGTTGGTCTAACAAGCAAATGCAATGTCAAAATGGACATTTTATAACAAAATATTCCTTACTTGTTCGATACTGAGCAATGCAAGATAAACGAACATCTTCGGCAGGGACGACCAAGACGGGGACACACCGTTTGTGTGAGGCCTAAATGTCGCAGTTTATATATAGGAGAGGCGATTTCCCGAAGCCGGGAACAGAGCAATTGCAATGTTCCTAAGAATGCATGGGAAATGTATTGTCCTACCTTAACTGTTCAGACAATGCGCTAGTAGAAAGTGGTATCGTTCCCATTCAACGGTTTCGTCTTACCATCCCAAAACCCTGCAGACTTTTTCTAATTTGCAAGAGTTCTCTGCTGACAAAGTTCATTGAACTGCAAGAGTACATTCAATCATGGTGGACAGGTGTTGGATGTGGCGGAACATGGAGAACCATAAATTTGCGCAATAATTGCCAAGAGGCGCTCGCCGTCTTCAAAGAAATTTTCTCTGCCTCTTGAAGCGGAGACACCTGATTTTGAACCCTTTTTTACAAAATCCACTCTCATGGAGCGCGTTAAATAACTCGCCCGTTATCACAATAGTGTTTCCTGGTGTACAGTCAGTGTGACCCTACAAATCTAGTCAGCTGCTCGTAATTATTACATGCCATTCTGAGAGTACTTAAACGGTGGGTATTTCTTCATACGCGTTAAAGACGACTTTTTTTATTATCACCGATAGTCTGGCCTAAAACGTGTGTGTGTGTGTGTGTGTGTGTGTGTGTGTGTGTGTGTGTGTGTGTGTGTGTGTGTGTGTGTGTGTGTGTGTGTGTGTGTGTGTGTGTGTGTGTGTGTGTGTGTGTGTGTGTGTGTGTGTGTGTGTGTGTGTGTGTGTGTGTGTGTGTGTGTGTGTGTGTGTGTGTGTGTGTGTGTGTGTGTGTGTGTGTGTGTGTGTGTGTGTGTGTGTGTGTGTGTGTGTGTGTGTGTGTGTGTGTGTGTGTGTGTGTGTGTGTGTGTGTGTGTGTGTGTGTGTGTGTGTGTGTGTGTGTGTGTGTGTGTGTGTGTGTGTGTGTGTGTGTGTGTGTGTGTGTGTGTGTGTGTGTGTGTGTGTGTGTGTGTGTGTGTGTGTGTGTGTGTGTGTGTGTGTGTGTTGTGTGTGTGTGTGTGTGTGTGTGTGTGTGTGTGAACGTGTACCCGGTGTTGCTTCGAAATTTTAGGGAATTCTTAGAAGGGTGGCTGCTTGGGCATGTTGGTGAAACATTGTTTAGACAAGGAAAAGCCTTTTTTTTTGCGCAAATTGTACGAAGGAAGGTAGAAGTCGGCAGGGCAGGACAGAGCGCACGCTAACAGTCAAGTTTATTGCCCTGACGGCGGCAGTGTAAGTACAGTCGGAGACGGGGCAGGAAAGAGAAACAACGCAGGGGGTGAAATAACTGCGTAAGCACAAGTGCAAGAACACGCCTCATCTCAAGAGATACTGACACTCATTCTCTATAAAGTTAATAGAACGCGCACTCACACATTTTTTTTTTCTTCAGCCCTGCGAATAAGAAAAGCCTCGTGAATTGCACGTGCCCTTTTCTCACTCTTTTTGGCCACAACTTGGCAATTGTCAAAATTGAGGGTGCACGTGCATTTGGAACAGCGACTTGACAGGTGGCTGCCTGCACAATAGTGTATCATATTGGCGTGCTCTCTTATCCGTTCGTTATAATATATCGGCCTGTCTGTCCGATGTAGCTGTTAACGCAGGATAAAGATATGCGGTAGGCAACTGCCGTGGTGAATTTTACATATTTTATTAATGTTTCCTCTTACAGCTTGACCGGAAGTGCAATCCGAGTTTACGCGCACAAAGGGACGCTAGCTTTTTCCGTTCTATAAATGCAAGCCTGACACCTCCTTCGATAATTATTTGTAGGCGATGCGTCACTTAGGCAACATAAAATATAGAAGAAATCTTTTTGTTGGGTTCATCCTAGAAGGTGGCTTGTATAGCACTTCCTTCTTAAAATCTACAGGTACCGATTCCGCTATGCCTGAGAGCAGGTTGTCAGGGAAGCCTACTGCTTTTGGTCGTTCAACTAGGCATTCAAAGCTGGTTTTAACCTGGCCATGGTTAGACTTTGACGTCAATGCATTGGTGTAAGCTTTTGCTATCCCCCGATCAACAAGCTTCCATGTGCGGAAAAAAAATAAGAGCAGGCTTTTTGTAGAGCGAGGGGCACAGTTAAAGCAAACCAGTTTCGGCATGAGCAAAAGTTGTAAGAATAAATACTTCAGCTTCTTATTCGCGGGAGACTCAGTTGTCAATTCCAAGTTAGTAATGTCAGAAGAAAAAAATTATAAAGTTCTTATCCACATTCTGCTGGGCGTCACACTGCTCTGCATGAAATATGACTAGAAAATCTTTAACATAGCAGACTAAGGAAAGGCATGTCTATCACCAAGGTTAGCCTTCAGGCACCTGTCATACCAAGCCAACAAAATATCTCTGAGGGCTGGGGAAAACATGGCCCAATGCACACCCCCTGATTTTGAATGAACGAATAGTGCTCCCTCATGATGAACGTCTACTGTCATGCATTGCTTAATGTTTGCATGACGCTTTTCATTATATTTCGATTTCAAGAATATGAAATGCCCATATACTCTCTATTCAGCGGAAAAGTAATAAATTATAATGACAAGCAGCCCCCCGCCCCCCAACACACTCCGACAAAAAAAAAAAAACTATGAGTGACCACGAGACTCACGTGGTCCCTTCAGCACTCTTGTCGAGTAGGCCTACTCGGTTTTAATTTACATACGGAAGCATATAAAACCTGGCGCATTTGACCTGCCAATATTAACATTTCGTAGCCCATTGATGTTACCGTGGATACAATGTTTATGTATTTTTCGTTTTCTTTGAAAATTTCGACAAACTTTATGAGCGAGTAAATTCAAGAAGGCTTGCTGAAACACTTCTTCATCAAAACAACTTAGATTTACGCAGTGAGGCTGAAAGAAAGTTGAGATAGCTTTTCATATGAGGCTGCTAGGCGCTAAAGGTTCAAAGGGAAACAACAGCACAAATTCTTGGCAATACAACGCGGTGATATACGCTGGTCTAGAAAGAAGCGATAAGACCACGTGTCAGAATTCGCCCCCGGACGACGGCAAATAGTGCTGTGCAAAAAGAAAAAAAAAGCTTCGTTTACTTCTTGAATAGCTATTTATTACCTCAGTGATTTGGAGGACGTGTCCTTTTTTGCTTGTTGCTTAAGTGCATTGTATTTCCCGAGAATTTTTAGGCGCCTCTAAGGGTGATAGCGCTGCCTGCTTTTTCGTTGGTAAGACACGTTGAAATTTAAGAAAACGTTGAAAATTGAAGCGTCACTATGGTTTTGCTACATTGAAGGATAAATTCATCCTTTTGCGGCCGTTTCCACCGATGTCCCCTCATGGTTTGTTCGTGGACCATGCAGCGAACATAGGCCTTAAGGCATGCATATACGATTTATCATCATCATCATCAGCCTCTATTTATGTCCCCTGCAATGCGATGGCCTATCCCTGCGACCTCCAATTATCCCTGTCTTGCGCTAGCTGATTCCAACTAGCCCACAATATAAGGGACCTACACGGATTCCAACCTATCGTATAGGATTCCTATATTCTATTCCTATCCTATAGGAATGCTGTAAGGATTCCAACCTAACCTACAATATACTTGGTGAATTAAATGAGGCATCCTTTTTATGTTTGAGGAAAATGGTATCAACAATGCATATACTAAATTCAACTTGCCTGGGTCAAATACGGTCTTTGCAGTAATTTACCATTACAAGGGCGCCATAGAATTTTAGGGGTACCGTATAATTTACCTATAGGTAAGCCCTAAAACCTACAATGGATCATATTCAGGTCATCAATCAGGTAATCTAGAAGTCTGTGGAGTACAATCAACCTCTCTATACGGCTTTCATAGATTATGAAAAGGCATTTGATTCACTAGAGATATCAGCAGTCATGCAAGCATTGCGTAATCAAGGAGTACAGGAGGCATACGTGAATATCTTCGCAAATATCTACAAGGATTCCACAGCTACATTGGTTCTCCACAAGAAAAGTAGAAAGTTACCTATCAAGAAAGGGTTCAGGCAAGGAGGCACACTCTCTCCAATGTTATTCACTGCACGCTTAGAAGAATGTATTCAAGCTCTTAGACTGGGAAGGCTTAGGAGTGAGAATCAACGGCGAATATCTCAGCAACCTTCAGTTTGCATATGACATTGTCCTATTCGGCAACAATGAAGACGAATTACAACAAATGACTGAGGGCCTTAACCCAGAAAGTGTAGGAGTGCAGGTTGGAGTGCATATTGCCAAACCCTCACTGGGAGCTTACCACTGTCGTTGAAAACAAAAGTGTACAATCATTGCATTCTATCGGTGCTAACATATGGGGCAGGAGCTTGGAGGTTAACTAAGAAGCTCGAGAACAAGTTAAGGACCACACAAAGAGCGATGGAACGAAAAATGTTAGGCCTAACGTTAAAAGACGGGAAGAGAGCGGTGTGCATAAGAGAGCAAACGGGGATAGCCGATATTCTAGTTGACATTAGGTGGAAGAAATGGAGCTGGGCAGGCCATGTAATGCACAGGATGGATAACCGGTGGACAATTAGAGTTACAGAATGGATACCAAGAGAAGGGAAGTGCGGTCGAGGATGGCAGAAAACTAGGTGGGGTGATGAAGTTAGGAAATTTGCATGCGCAAGTTAGAATCAGCTAGCGCAAGACAGGGGTAATTGGAGATCGTAGGGAGAGGCCTTCGTCCTGCAAGTGCACATAAATATAGGCGGCTGATGATGATGATAGTATCTGAAGCAATGCGAAACTGGAAGGAACCAGCAGCTGACGTCAATGATTAGGAAAGCTGTTTCCAGTCCTGAAAAGTCCGGGGTATGAAGAATTTGGAACAGGTTCGCACTATAGGGATGATACGACTTCCATCTTTTGTGCGCATTCTAAACCAAGGGACGAAATGCACGTCGGTGGAAGAATAAGGTCGCTTTGTAGAATGTAATTGTAAGACGTCGTCGTTGTTTTTTTTTTTCTGCAGTCAAGCTGTCTTTGGCTAGGACGTGGGAAAAATGGGTCGGAGATGTTGGCAGAACACAAGTGGGCGGATCCTGGTGATAGTGCTGAAAGGGTCCAATATCCATGGCACATACCTCTATCATATCCTCTATCACAGAATCGGCCTGTCATGTGGGCCGATCCTGTGACAGTGCAGCAAGGGTCGAAGCTCAATGGCACATACCCCTGTGGGCTCGGGGACCTGTAACGCGCCCTTGAACTACCCTTGTCACACGTGGAACCCAAAGAGACAAAAACAATGCGCCACAGCGATGAACGCTGTTGCCCAAACGCTATAGTCTATGACGATGCGTGTCGAAACGTCAGTGATAAAACGTAATAGTCTACCAACCAAAAGCTGTGTCTCATTCGCTCTTTACATGGTCATTTCCCTAGCGACGTCATCAGTTGCCCTTTGGACTCGGTATGGGTAAGACCCGTGTCGCCCACGCCGAAGAAGAAGAGCGCGGCTTTACGAGCGCCGGCGCGCTTGGCAGCGCGAATGGATGCGAAAGCGAAGAGAAGCCGAACGCACAGCGGCCCCATGTGCTGCGGCCGATGGTGCAAGGTGGTGTGAATGTAGTCACCTAAACTTTCTTTCACTTGCACATACGGTGTGCGGCGACGCAACGAAGTTGTGTGTTGCGCCTTTACACCATTTAACATAACCACCAAATTGAAAAATTAAAATATAATTCAACAAAACCAACAGCTTCGCCGGCCTTCCATCTTCACATAGTGGAAGGGCTGTGATTTTTTAAAGTGCGACGCACTTTAGGGGCCCGGGCTGTCGGCGTTTAATGGAATGTCATGTCGTCGTAGTCAGGCGCAAGAACAAGATCCTGCGAAAGTCTCGTTCACTTGGCGTATACCAAAATTGGAATGGAAGGGTCCGAATGTATGACTAACATGACTGATAGGCCATGACATCAATAGCATCACATGCTCGTCAGTTACGTTACGATTAACGATAATAAAAGCACGTGTGGGGCATATACCCGTATCGGATATGAGGGTATGAGCCAGGGATATGCGGGAATTAGCAGAAACTCGCGAAATTTATCGCTTTCGAAACGTCTGTTTGGTACCAGCGCAGCGCAAGAGAGGGCGCCACCACCCCACAAGTACTCGACTCCTCCTTACTTGTGCAAGAATAGCACAAGAATTGGCTGGAGCATTGGCTGGAGCGTCGTCGTCTTCTTCCACAGCTGGCTCGTTGGCGCCCCACGGGTTGCGTTCCTGCTCATGCTCGGCACGCGCTCGTGCCCCTGCTCCCGCGTTCGTCGTCTTCTCCCACATCTGGCTGCGTTGCCGCTCATCATTCCAGCGTAGAATTTCACTATGACGTGCCTCATAATCATAACTGGTTTTGGCACCTAAAACCCCAGAAAGAAGAACGTCTCTTTTGTCGTCGTAATGGGGAGGCCGTGTTTACGGGGGTATGAGCCATTGCATGCTTAAGGAGGTATGAGCTATTCATTGTCTTACCGTAACGGACTCATTTAATTTTGAAGCAATGTAATTTCGAAGAATCGCAAGCGGCAATGGGGGGCAGGCGAATGCTGCTAACCACGCCGCCGAGCAAACTCGAGACATCGAACGCAAGCGACAACGGCGGAATGCGGGCATACCGTCAGTGACGTCGTTCTCTCCGTCGCAGCCGAACGTGTGAGTGTAACCTCATTTTGAGAAATAATTTCATGAGCCCTCGATATTAGCCCAGTGATTAACACCGGGGTCACACATTTCAGCTTCGCTGGTTAGTCGTCTTCACGGAGTGAAAGGGATGACAATTTTTTTATTCTTTTTTATTATTATTTCTTTTTGTAGTGCTGGTGATGGTGATGGGAAACACAAAGAGATAAGTATATTTGCGACGACAGGCGAGGGAAGCAAGCTGTAAAAATTCATAACTTATTTTTCACCCTGCCGGCGATTTTCTGCTTCACAAGAACTATTGGTAAATCCACTTCGGTCGTGATTTTGGACTGAGTTTATGTAGTACTTTTGTAGTCTCAATCGGAGCGTAGGTGTTGGCTACAGCCATATAGAAACATATGCGAAGCTGTCTTTGATTATCTATGGAAAACAAAAAAATGGTTATTTCCTGAATGTTCCACTATTTAAAGACTTCTATACCATATTTCCTAGACATAATTGTTCTTCCTCAAACTATCATATATGAATACCGAAAAGAACTCGAAATATGTGACATTCCCTTCACTACTTCGTATTTCTGCAAGGTACGGGTCTGACTGACAAATGGGGACACATTCGTGACGTAGAAAGAGACGCTCAGGTGGAGAATTTGGCGCGGCGTTGTAAAGGTGCGGTCAAACTGCACACTGCGTCAAATATGAAATGAGGCGCTGGCGTCACAGGAGAGCAAATTTGATTATTTACTTCGCACATTGCTTACTGCTAAACGTCCAGTGCATAGTTAGATAAAAGACTTACTCTATGCATCAAACTCTTGCAGATATACTCTTAATTCGCGAGTACACGACGCATTGTGAAAGCTACATTAACAAACATCATCCAGGAAATTAGTCCTAGGACGGTGTTTGCTTTAGATAACACACTGGCATAAGACGTGTGGCTTCGGCTGTGATAGTTTGTAAGGAGTTATCCTCTTCTGCTAATCGGGAAGAGAATGTAACCTATTAAAAAAAACTGTCAACCCTTCCCCTGGGTTGGAGATGGATGACCAGCGAAGCGGTGTTATGGTGGGGAATTATGTATTTCCAATTATCATTATTAAAATGGGATGGTGTAATTGTGTAATTGAACTATTAAAGAATGAGAAATATATATGATCCGGTGGTTTTCATTTATTTAGTGACCACAGGGACCATGGCCTTATGGTCGCTACGGTGCACCGCCATAGGGTGTACGGCAAAGGTTGGCACGTTCTTCATAAACACGTCACCAACGTCGCGCGCGTTAGGTGCGAACGCGGGCAAAACGCCGCCGCCGCTGTCGACAACAGTTGTGCGCGTTGTTTGTATGACCACACACAACCGCTGTCAAAACGCTGGCTACGTGACGAACGGCTAAACGCCGTTGTCGACACTGTTAGGGGAGAGGCGGGCGAGAGCCCAGAGAGAGTCGGCATGCAGCAGAGGCCGGCAGGGTTGCGCGCATGCGCCGCAGTGGGAGAGCGGGTACGCACACGCACAGTATAGTGCCTAGAATATGTAAGTATATTCTAGGCACTATACGCACAGTCTAGAGTGCCTCGATGCCATGGAGGAAGAAAAATATAGGAGGGAGTATACCGCAACGCGATTGTCGCCGACTGTGGGGGCACAACACGTGGTTTCTGAAAACGTCACAGCACGGAGGATACGTCAGAGCGCGCGGTAGGTTTTAGTACTACCGGTTGATAGCAATTATGTGGACACTCCAAAGCGGATTTCTGCCGTCGCCGTGAGGCTCCGTATGACGTCAATGGCGATGAAATCGTCGCCGCGCGCCGTATGCTGTATGTGCGAATGAAAGGGCGCGAGGGTCGCGCGCTTTCATCGGGAGCGAACTCACGGCGGAGAGCAAACGCGCGTTCTGCGCCATGCTCCATGAAGGGCTGCAGAATTAAGCGTCTCTTTCCTCCTTTGCAATCACCATATATCTAGAGCCAACGCGACTTCTTCCGAAGCGCGAAAGGCCATGGGGGGGGGGGGGGGGGGGGGGGGACGTTTAGCTGCGGCACCAAGTGCCTATTTATATAAAAACGTTGTGAGGCGAGAAGGCGGTAAAGACTTCCGACGCTGCTCGACGAGTGTCCCATTCTGATCTCGTCGAAAACCTCCGAGCCGCCCCCAGAGGCATCGGCAACAGTCACCAACGCCGCGCGCGGTTGATGCGAACTCGGGCAAAATGCCAACGGCGTCGACAACAGTTCTGCGTGTTGCCGGTGCTGGTGCATGTCCAAGTTTATACATCTGATAAAACTACTATCCGTACTCCGTATAGCTCTCTACTAATTTGCTACCGCAATTCATGCTTCACCTTTATGGTGTTTTTTTTAACACGAAAGTGTTTTATGCCGGGGTCCACCAAGACTTCACTGACGTATTTCCGTCACGGAAAATGTCAATCTCTTTCCGTGACGTATTTCCGTCACGGAAATACGTCATAGAACATAATACAAAGAAAGAAACCAGAAGAAAAAGTTCCACAAACATGCAAAATTTGGAAATCGAACCCACGACCTCTCGTCCGCGACGATAGATCGCCGAGCGTTTAACCCATTGCGCCACAAACGCATTTGCAGAGAGCTACACAGACGCGCCTTATATATCTAACACTCCTCCGTGTACCCGCGCTCTTGCTCGGGGCGGTGCCGCCGCCTACGAGCAGAAAAGAGAAGTACTGCATTATGACACTAACGCGCACCGACAGTGAACGCTTCGGTTACGATTCAGTTACGTGCTTTGTCTTGCGCGTTGTATTAGTGTGTCAGTTACGTGCTTCGTCTTTCGCGTTGTGCTAGCGTGTGCAGCGTAGTGCAGCTTCCATATGCACGACGGTTGCTCATGGTCATCGACGTTGGTAGTCGTGATGGAGGAGACGTGCCACCAGGCGTCAGCGTGGGTGCATCAACGCCTAAGGGCGCTTTAGCCACAAAACACCAATAGACATTATATATCAATGTGCAATAAACATTACACTACTTCTGTGAAGACACGTTTCACTTTCGTGTTCTATACCGATTCCTATATAAGAGAGATCAACCACATTTTTTTGTACCCATTCGGAAACCATTTGAAACTCTTGAAGTAAACAAAAACAAAACCGAGGAAAAGAAAACTAAACAAGGAAAAAGATCTTTTTCCTTCCGGCATGTGAGCAGCTGCCGGCCGAGCGCGCACCGAATAAAAGCTACCGGTAACTAAACATCTCGGCAAATCTCGATTCTCCGTGATCTCGACTCGAGAGGTCACGCGTTGAGCCACCACTGCTGGCTACACGAAGCATTCGCTTGCCAAGGCTGGCTGCGTGACGTAATGCGCCCTCCTATATTTTCCTTCATCCATGCCGATGCCCTCCTCGCCCACCACTCCCCTTCCATGGGGAAGTCGCGTTTGCTCTCCGCCGTTCGTTCGCTCCCTGTGAAAGCGCGCGTCCCTCTCCCTCGCTCGCTTTCACTCGCACATACAGCATACGGCCAATGAGAGTTTTTTTTTTTCTTTTGCCGGACGCGACGATCGAAAGGTGAGCCCTTAACAGCTTTGTTGTAAAAAAAAGCGCATAATCTTGCACTCGGCCGCGCAACGTTTGAAACAGCGAAGCTGGGCGATCACAGCCCAGCATTTTGCGGAAGTGTGCGCCAACTTTTCATCTTATTACTCATGATGATGATAATTAGGGGCGAAGCTCCTTAGGGCGTGGGTCTGTCCTTCCTCCGATGTAGTATGTAGCCACCTGTAGTTTTATGAAGTGTTCACTAGATGGCGTAAGTGGTAGCCACCTGTAGTTTTATGAAGTGTTCACTAGATGACGTAAGTGTCGATCTTTCTATATATAAGTGTATATAATGTCACTAGATGGCGCTAGTTTTTCGTATAGTTGATGAGAAAACCTACAATGTAGTGCGACGGGTTACCGCTAGGGGTGTTATAATAAAAAGTGCTCGCTCTTGGCGCGCTTTCTCTTTCGCTCGGAGTCGCCGGATGGAAGACAAGGCTGCGGAGCGGAGAGAACGGAAGGCGGCGGCGGCGAGCGCTCGCAGGCAGAATCCCGCGGTGAGAGCCCGCGAGGCCGCGGCTTCACAACAGGCAGCGCGGCGGCGGCGCGAAGACCCCGTAGTGCGAGAACGAGAGGCAGAAGCGGCACGGCTGCGGCGCGAAGCAGCGGCGTTATCCAACCGTTATCCCTTCATTTCATGGACCACAAAGCCGTGGTAATGAAGGGACTCCGCAAACGAAGCATCTAAGAAGAAGCGTCTAAGAAAATAAGACGTATTGTATATATACACATACTGTTTCTCACGTGTTTACTTGATCATATACTGGGCGAATTACTCCGAGTATTCACGGTTTACCGATGATCCCTCCGGAGCTTCGCCCCATCATCATCATTCACCTAGTGGATATGCTGTGATTTTTTTCTTTTCGTGCGTCTCGGACTTACAGCCGTCACTGTGCGTTGCAAAGAGAGAGAGAGGGAGATTGTGGTTGTGAAGAGGAAGAGGCGCTATTTTCTGAAGCCCTTTAGGGAGCACGACTCGGCATCTTGAGGAAGGGGCGGGGGATGTAAAGAAGAAAAAAAAAGAGAAAGAAAAGAGAGAGAAGGTAGATCGATTACACAGCCCTTGACTGTCAGGGGTAGCCAGGCGACGCATTCACAATTTGCACGACAGCCCCGTGTCCTCCAGGAATTTCAGAAGGTGCCTGAAGGTGGAGCCGTGGTGCCGACCGGGAAAGAGCAGCTGCGATGCTGAGTCCGTAGGGAGTCCTAGGCGTCGGAATGACGTGTAGAGTGAAGCCCTTTCTTTGAAGAAGGCGGGGCAGAAACGAAGTAGATGGTCAATTGTTTCCTCCTCTACGCACGCTGAGCAGGCCGGGGATGGAGCCAGGCCTTTGCTGTACTTCCGGGAAGCTGTCCAGGAGCAGCCGATCCGGAGGCGCAGCAGGAGAGACCGCTCCTGCATTGTGAAGCCGCGATCAGGAAATGAACGGGGAGGGCGACCGATGGCGACGCGCCGATCCGGGTGGAGCACCGTTAGGTGCCGCTGCAACGTGTGCCTTGCGTAGTCAAAGGCACTTACAGCGGTGCTGACTGTTACAGGAGCATGGTGTGCTGCCTTTGCCAGGACGTCAGCCTCCTCATTGCCCTGGACGCCGACGTGAGAGGGGAGCCACTGCAGCGACAGCTTCAAGCCACTTGAAACAAGGGCGCGAAGCTTTACCGCCAGCAGGGCAACGCCAAGGCCGGCGGTCTCCGGCCGACGAAGAGCCAGGAGCGCCGTTCGCGAGTCGCAGAGGATCACAGCCGGAGAATCCGGGGGGTCCTCCGCGCAGCTTGCAACACCGACACCGCGTAATTCCAATGCCGACACCGCGTTCCAGGAGACCCGCTCCGTGAATGCGTCTCTCTCTCTCTCGCTGTCATAGCGCGCAAAACCGCTTCACCTCGCAGAGCACGAGCGTACGAACTCGCCAGCTGTGGATGAAGACGACGACGCTCTAATCAATCATATCGTTCGCATAAATGCATTTTCGCTCGCTTTGGCACCGGGGGTACGCGGGTTCGAATCCCGCCTCGACAAAAAAAGTGTTTATTACAGCGAAAGATGTATATGGCTAGGCGAAACGAAAACCCGTTCGTCTCATGTTTCGATAAACGTCTCCATTGGCTGCGCCGTCAGTTACGTCGTTCTCTACGTCGCACCCAAGCGCGCGCGCCATTGGCAGCAACGCCGGCCCCTCGGCTCGCCGTGGTCGCATGCGTTCGATACATCGCGATTTTACTTCGCGATTTCACCGTGGACGTTTCGCCGCAGCCGAAGCCAAAGTGCCGCTCGAGAAACTCCCGCCGAAAGCGGGCGTTGGCCCCCGCGAACGCGTTCCCGCCGTTGCCACGTTGACGCTGTTCTGCCCGCAACGCCACCTCCTCGGCTCACCATTGTCGCATGCGTTCGATATCTCGAGTTAGCTCGGCGTCGTGGTTAGCAGTATCCGCCCGCCATTGGCGCTTGCGTTCCACTAGAAACACAAACATGTAACCAAAACGCTTCAATACAGCGTAACCCACTGCTAAACACCGGGGCCGCACGTTTCAGCTTCGCTGGTGTACGGAGTGCTTGGGTGGTGTTTCCTTTTCTTTCTTGGTAGTTTCTTGATACGCACCACGAATCACAAATTACGGCTGGCTTACACAGCTTCGCTGTTAAAATTAGCGTAGCTTGCACTAGTGGTGCAAGGCTAAAGAAACGAAAGCTGCTCCTGCTCCGGGTTATGTTCGGTTTAAGTCGGGCGCTATAACGCGAAGTCGGGCGCTATAACCAACGCTATAACGCGAACTGCGTTTCCCTCCCCCTTACCTCCTGCCCCTTTCTCCCTCCTCTTCCCCCTCCCGCTTTCCCTATAGCCCCTATCGGCACGGTGCAGCTGTTTCCCCCATTTCGTGCTACTCTCGCTCCCAGGTCTGGGGTTGACTTGTAGTGCTTAGGCTATAGCCCAAAAGCCAGGACTAGCTATAGGTGCCCATCAGCTCCCCGTCTCTTTAGCATTGCGCTTCCAGTGCAAGCTACGCTTATTTTAGGGTGCGAAGCACCTTATGCGCCCGGGCTGTCGGCGTCTCCTGTCGTAATCGTCGTCGTCGTAGTCACGGTAAGCAAGCGGCTCGTGCTCGCGAGCGCGTGCCGAGCGTCCCGCGTGCCGAGCGCTCCCGCGTTCGTCGTCTTCAACAGCTGGCTGCGTTGCCGCTCATCATTCCAGACAGACAGACAAGGAGGAGGAGGAGGATAAAATTTATTAATACAGTAAGCTATGCGCGGTTTATTCCTGGGTGGTTCCCTCTGACAGGGCTCCACTGGCAATCGCGGCTCGCCGGGACTGGTCGAGGGTCGCCAGTTGGCTTCCCAGGTCCAGTTCGGAGAGTCTTGCCTCCCAAGACCACGTAGTGAGCGTGTGTGATGTGACTCGTGGCGAGATTGCCTCGTCCGGTCTGTCTGTGCATTGGTGTGTTATGTGCGCGAGTGTCGCTGTGTGTGTGCTACACCAGGGACATTTCCGGGACGTATATCTGTCTGGGGAGATGGCGTGTAGTCGGGACAAGTGTGGGTATGTGTTTGTTTGCAGGCGGCGCCAGTCCCTAGCCTGGAGTCTATTGAGAGCTTTGAGCGGGGGAGTGTATTGTCTTCTTGCAAGACGTTGGTCCTCCAGTATTTGTTGACTCGTGGTTAACTCATGGGTCGCTACTCGGTCTGTCGGGGGCTGAAGGATGGTGTGGTCTGCCGCTCGGCTAGTGAGACCTCGAGCTGCGCAGTCCGCCTCTTCGTTGCCCCGCAGGCCTTCGTGCCCGGGGCACCAGACGATCCCGTGAATCCCCTCTAGTGAGCGGCCCAGGATTCGAATGGCTTGTATAGGGAGTGTTCCATTCAGGTATAAACGACACGCTGCTTGTGAGTCCGTAAGGACGCGAGCGTTTCTTTGCTTGCTCTCGGCGTCACGAAGTGCGAGAGCGATCGCTGCTGCTTCTGCTGCTGCGCTGCATGTGGCGCGGATGGAGGCAGAGGCAACGAGGTTCCCCTGATTTACAGCGGTGATCGTGTATTTCGTCTCGCGTCGTGGCGACGAGGGATACGGGCTAGCGTCCGTGTAGTATACATCTGGGTCTCTGAAACAGCGTTTGTGCAACATGCGGGCACGCGCTGCTCTCCTGCCTTGATTGTGAATTGGGTGCATGTTCTTGGGGATAGGGTCTACTATAATGTTTTCTCTAATTTGGTTAGGGAGGAGTTGTGTTTTTTCTTCGCAGTACTGGGGTGTTAGCGGGTGCCCTAGGCGTTGAAGAAGGTGCCTTCCCTGTTTCGTCTTGTTGAGGCGCTCCCTCTGCGCTATGAGTGCGGCGTTTGTCAGCTCCTCGAAGGTGTTGTATACCCCTAGCGCTAGTAATTTCTTTGTGCTTGTGCCTGACGGTAGCTGTAAAGCCGTCTTGTACGCCGTTCTTATAAGAGTGTCCATGCGCTCGGTCTCAGTCTTGCGCTTAACTTGATACGGGAGTGCGTACGTGACACGGCTGATTACAAGGGCTTGTACCAATCTTATGGTTTCGTCCTCTGTGAAGCCATTTTTGCTGCGCGCTACCCTGGCGATGAGTGATGCGATGCTTCTTACTACGTGATTTAATTTGTCTGAGGCTTCATTTATGCCATTGTTTTCCTGGATGTGCATACCCAGTAAGCGTGTTGTCGGGACTCGCTTTATAGGTTGCCCTGCAATCTCGAGATGTATCGCCGGTGCTCGATGTTTCTTAGCTTGCTTGGGCCGGATTTGTAGGTACTCCGACTTCTGTGGGCCACATCTCATTCCTGCTGCTGTTAGATATGATTCGATGTGTGCGATAGCAGTAAGTAAAGTGTTCTCTCTGTCACCATATGAGCCCTTGGTGGCCCATAGGGTGATATCGTCGGCATAGAAGGCACATCCGAGTTCTGGGATGTTTTCAAGTTGTAGTGCAAGTTTCCTAAGCCCGATGTTGAAGAGCAAAGGAGATATTATAGATCCTTGCAGAGTACCCTTCTGTGGTAGATCATACATGTCGGATTTTATGCCTGCTATGCCGATGCGGGCTTTGCGGTGACTGAGAAAGGCGACGGTATACTGATATACTCGCTCCCCGCATCCAATGGCGGCAAGACCATCTAGGATGGTCTCGTGGGCTATGTTATCAAAAGCTTTTTCGACGTCGAGGGATAGGAGTATGTTGTTGTTGCTGCCCGGTTGTGGGTTGAGTACTTCTTCTTTCAGGAGGAGGAAGACGTCCTGTGCCGACATCCCTTTCCGGAATCCATACATTGAATTTGGGTGTAGTTCATGTTCCTCCATGTGTTGTTCAATTCGAGTGAGTGCGATTCGTTCAAAGAGTTTGCCCAGGCAGGACGTTAGCGAGATCGGTTGTAGTTGATCGAGCCTGCGTGGTTTGCCCGGTTTGGGTATAAGGACTATCTGAGTGGTAGTCCATTCCTCGGGTAATGTTCCCCCCGGTGTCCATATTTCTTCGTTCAGCTGCTGTGTAAAGGCTCGGAGGGTTTTATCGCTTAGGTTCCTCAAGATGGCGTTGGTGATCCCGTCAGGGCCCGGTGCCGTGTTATTCTTGAAGCTCTGTGCTGCCGCGTATACCTCTGCATACGTGATGGGTGCATCGAGCCTCTCGTTAGGAGGTCCCTTATAATGAGGGTATGGCTTCGGATGCCCGGTCCGGATTCCCGTGTATCTTTGCTGGAGTTCCTGTATGAGTTGGTCCTGGGTTCCCGGATATTCGCCAACAAGTTATTGTATGGTTGTGTTTGTTTCTGTTTTTGTACTTGAAGGATCGAGGATGCTGCGGAGTATGTTCCACGTCTTTTTGGTGCTGAGCGTGCATTTAAGCGAATCACAGAACGTGCGCCAATTGTCCCTTTCTACCTTCAGAGCATACTTGCTGGCCTTCATAGTGATGTTTGCAATCCGAAGTCTAAGTTTCCGGTTTAGTTTCTGTTTGCGCCATCTTTTGGTGAGACCTCTGCATGCTTCCCATAAGTGTATTAGATGGTTGTCGATTGCTGGCGTGTCGGCATCGGTTTGGTAGACTTTGGTGTTGGCGTCATATAATTCTTTGATGCGCAGGGCCCACTCCTTGATCGTGGCATCGCGGCCTTGGTATTCTGGTAAGGGTGGATTTATATCTAAGTCGGACTGTTGCCTCTCCCTGAACTTAGGCCAGTTTGTAATTTTGGCCTTCCCTAGGGGTCGGCGTAGTTTGGCCGAGGCGCTGGTGATTTCGATAATGTAGTGATCGCTACCCAGCGAGTCGTTTAGGACCCTCCAGCTTGTTCCTACGGTATTGTTGGTTATGGTGAGATCAGGGGTAGTGTCCCTGCTCGCGCTGTTTCCTATTCTTGTAGGCGTACCTGGTAGAGTAATTAGTGTGTAGCCGTGGCGTTCTATGGTTTCAAGCTTAGTGCCCTTGGCGTCTGCTTTTGGGTAGCCCCACGTGTTGTGCTTTGCATTGAAATCTCCGGTTATGAATAGGCGATCGCGATGTTCCAGCATTCCCGGTAGGTGCCGGAATAGGGACGCGAAGTCAGCCTTCTTGTCGCGGGGGGGACTGTATACGTTGCATATGACCTGTTTTGGCCTCCCCTTCTTTACGGGCCATATTGTGATGATGAGATGTGGGATTTCCTCACCGGGCAGTACTGTTAGGGTTGTTGCCAAATCTTTGCGAACGAGCGTGGCCACCCTAGAGTGATTGGGGTCGTAGTGTACTTTATATCCCGTAATTGGTTTTGGTTGCTCTCCTGCCTCTTGCAGGCAGATAATGTCAGGGGGGACTAGAGCCACCTTTACGTATAGCGAGAGAGATGCCAGTTTGCTTTTAATGCTCCTGCAGTTCCAGGACCAGATCGTGATACTTTCACCTTCCATTTGGGTTTTACGGGCCATGATGGGACTTAGACGCTATTGTGCTGTCTGTGTCGGAGTTCAGCATGCGTTCAGCATCCTCTGTTTGAGAGCGTATTTTACTGTTTTTCCGTTTACGTTTGGGTTCCTTGGTTAGGGACTCATTAACATATTTCTTTAATTCTTGGAATTCAGCAAAAAACTGCTGAAATTGTTGCTGTATCTGTTGTACTATTTGTTCTTGTGATTGTTGTAGTACTTGTTGTAATTGGTGCTGGGTTACCAGGTTGCTGTCTGATGGCGTGGTCGCCTGGGGCTGCTTTGGTGTTGATGCTTGAGAGGTGGGGGAAATTTGTGCTTGCAGTGGTGGATGCGCGGTGAGAGTGCTTAGCTGCGGCAATTGCGATTGTGGCAATTGTTCGCGAATCCCAGCCTGTGCCGATTCGAGCATAGCCACTCGTTTCATCAAAGTTTCGATTTTGAGCTCGTAGTTGGTTAGACGCTGTTTTTGCTGCCTATTTTCCTCAATGACTCTCTGGTATTCCGGATTTTGTGTGATCGGTGAGGATATGTTCCGTTGCTTGGGAGACACTACTTCCGCCCAGCTTACCTCGTGTGATGGCTTCTGCTTCTTGGCTGGTGGCGATGGGTTCCTTTTGGGTGTCGGTGGTGCCTGGTGCTCGCGGCTCGGTGACCGAGAGCGGGATCGATGCTCGGTATTGTCCGGCCGGCCGCGAGTGTCCGCCCTGTAGGTATCTTCTTCGTCTTCCGAGGCGAACCATCGTGGGGCTTTCGGCTTCATCGAGGCCGACGATGGTGCGGGTCTGAGTCGAACTGGTTTGAGTCGCTGCTTGCACGAGTGGTCGCCGGTAGGGTGAGCCTCCCCGCACGAGGCGCAGTTTATCTCGCACTTGTGTCCGTCGGTTGGGTCAAGCAGTCCGCACAGTCTACAGATGGGTCTGTCCGTGTTTGGGCACACGTCGGTACGGTGGCCCTTTTCTCTGCAGATCTTGCAGACCTGGAGCGTCGGTCTAAATGGGTAGCAGCGGAGTTCAACTCCGTAGTAGTACACAAATCGTGGTAGAAGGGGCCCAATGAAGGTCAGCGCTGCACTTTGGGTGGCGCCGATCATCCTGGCTGTAAGGATTTCTACCCCTTGTGTTCTCACTCTGAGGTGGGCCATGAGGGTTTCGGTGGTTGTGTGCAAGGGTATTCCATGTACCACTCCCCTGAGGGTGCCTTCTCCGTGCGCGGTGTATGCGCGCACTGCGTGACTTCGGCCGCTAAGTGTTAAGGTGTGGATGTGTCGTGCTTTTTCGGCGACCTGTTCATACTGGGTCGATAGGATGGCTATGTTGGATCCCGGGTTGATTCTCAGGATAAATTTGTCATCCGTGAACTCGTTCTGGCACGCGTCGATGATTGCTCGTGCGAGTGTATGAGTGAGCACGTTTCTTAATGGTAGTCCTTGATTTGGACGAATGATTATCTTGTAGTCATTTTTCGGGAGAGGTAGAGGTCTGGGGACTCTCCGCGTTGTTAAAGAGTTCTTAGGGGGGGTTGCAGGGTCTTGGCGCTTTACGCTACCGCGTCGCCTCTCCAAGGCTTCTTGCTTGCGTTGCTTTTGCGTTTGGACTGATTGCCAGTTAATATCTTCTCTCACGGTGTTAGGGTATAGAGTTTGTTGTCTCACCGGTTCGGTTGTTTGGTCCATGCGCTCTTCTTCGGGTCCTCCGGAGGTTGCATGGAGGGGCTCGACGATCGTAGTTGCTTCGTTCACCATGGTTAGGCCAAGGGCCGACGCGGGAAACCCCGCCGGCGAGACGAGCGTCTGCCGCTACCGGTTAGGGTTCGCGGCTCACCAGTGGCGACGAAACTTCCAAGAATCCTCCTGGGATCCCTGGTGACTGGATTTCCACTCGGTTGGTGTCCGTACGTTCCTTAGAACGTTAGGCAACTGGTGAGAGCACTTCCGGGCGTTTTCTTGCGAAAATACCATCGAAGACTAGTGAAACTGCGGAGCCCGATGCGAGCCGGTGTTGACTCGACGCGGCCAGGCTTCCTGCCAGACAGACAGACAAATAACTTTAATAAAGGTCCTGAGAAGCTCCGTTGCCCCCTCTCATGGAGGCGACGAAGCCGCGGGCCGCACCCACGTCGGGACGGGGAGACCAAGCTCCAGCGCCGCATCGTGGGTTCTCTGGACAGCCCAAAATTGGCACGACTCATCATTCCAGCGAATAATTTCACTTCTGTCGTCATAATGAGGAGGCCGCGTTTACGGGGGTGTGAGCCATTGCTTAAGGGGGTATGAGCCGTTCATTGTCCTACGTAACGGACGGATTTAATTTTGAAGCAATTTAATTTTGAAGAATCGCAAGCGGCAACTGGCGGGCGAATGCTGCAAGCCATGCCAC
>NC_051163.1:42738995-42793750 GCF_013339745.2 Dermacentor silvarum
TAGGAGGCGAAGCAACTTAGGGCCGAGCCTTGTCCCTCGTCGTGCTCCGGTGTCCGTTGCTTTGGTTTGCATGTAGACCGCTAGGGGCGCTGCGGTGCACAAGGGCTGTATGTACTGTACACATGTACAGTATATATATATATATATATATAAGTTGTACTAGATTTGTGATTTTTTTCCCCCGCAGGGGCGTCTGCGTCAGCAGGCGTTTGGTGTGTTGCGACGCCACGTACCCGAGCACACGAGGGTTGGACCCTCCCGCGTCTAACCGTGCGCGGCTTAGCCGTGTCCGGGGAAAAGAGGATCCTGGGGGTTGAGCCAATGCTGAGTGCTTGGACCTTTATGGCCCCTTGGCGGAGGCAACACACCCCTTTGGCCTCGGCTTCACGTAGACGGCACCCCCGGACTGACCCACCGGGGGAAATCGGTTGTCGCCTTTTCCTATCCCCCTCTCCAACCTTTTGCTTTCCTGTCTTCTTTCTTTAACTATCCTATCATCTCTTCTCTTCTGTCACTTCCTAATTTTCATAGGCGGCTTGGGTTAACCTTGTGTATGTGCCCTCCCTTGGGTATAATATATTAGGTTATAGTGGCAATGTACGGTTGGCGCCTGCAGCCTTACGCGTTAAGCACTGCAGCGTCCCCTAGTTGGGCTCCGTGGTGGGTGGCCGCCATTGCCGCCGAAATAAAACAAACCGTTATGGGAACACCAGCATTTCCCCGCCTACTTGATCGTCACCCTCTAAAGAGGGGACGTACCGATGAACTTAGCCTGTATTCCAACCGACCAAAATAAATCTATCCGAAATACCATGTTGTACACAGCGAAAATGCTTCGAAACCGGCCAGATCCATTTCTCCATTCATAGTTGCGAAATCTTTGACGGAAGCTTAGGCTCAGGTTACAAAGTGATTAAAATGGCTAGCGGAGACCTTCTTCTTGAGGTCCCTCAGAAACAACACTACGAGAAACTCGGCAACCTTGTGACTTTCGGCAACATACCAATTTCTGTATCACCACACCGATCAATGAATAGCTCACGCGGAGTCGTATCAGAAGCAGACCTACTAGAATTATCAGAAGCAGAACTCCTGGAAGGTTGGAAAGATCAAAATGTCACCAATGTAAAACGTATCATCATCAGACGGGACAACAAAGAAATCCCCACCAAACATCTTGTCCTCACATTTGGATCTAGCGTTCTGCCTGAAACCATCGAAACAGGATACATTAAGTTAACTGTTCGACCATATGTCCCTAACCCTAGACGGTGCTTCCAATGCCAAAGATTTGGCCATGGCTCACAGAGCTGTCGTGGTCAAATAACTTGTGCAAGGTGTGGAGTACAGGGCCACTCCTCCGACAACTGTACTGGCACTCCTCACTGTGTGAACTGCAGTGGTGACCACGCATCCTACTCACGTTCCTGTCCAAACTGGAAAAAAGAAAAGGACATAATCACCCTAAAAGTAAAAGAAAATATTTCTTTCAAGGAAGCCCGTAAGAGGTGCTCACTTTTCCACAACACATCTTATGCTGATGCGGCGCGTCGCGGGGCAGCGTCGCAGCGGCCACTGCCACCTGCCCAGCCCGCACACAGCGAGCTGCCGCTTGTGGCCCCTGCCCCCTGGGTGGAAGGCGCTAAGCCTACCCCACCCAACCAGCAAACAAGCCCGGTTACCCTTGGGTTACCGGCACCACAACAGTCCACGGCAGCATCCTGCTCTTCGCGTAGCGAACCGGCAGGACCGCCAGCAGCGCCCACGGTGGGTGCAGTCAAGGCTGCCTCACCCTCTCCGGCCCCTGCTGTCGCTGGCAACAGCCAGCGCAGCTCAGGCCCAAAGACAGCCCCATCAACCTCCGGGCTGGTGGGCGCAAAGGTCTCGTCCTTCGCGGCGAGACTTTCTCGCGAAATTTCTCGCTCGCAAGAGCGCGTGTCCAGCGCCCCACATGAGGCAATGGACACTACACCCATCCCGACAGCGCACCAAGCGCCTAAGGAGCGGCGAGGCTCCCTCGACCGCTTCAGAAAGGACAAATCCCGCGTTACAGGGCCCGGAAAGGGCTCTGTAATCTAAAGCAATATTTCCTTTTCTAGTACACACAGCACCAATTTACTTTCATTATGGATACTCAAATCATACAATGGAACGTCAGAGGTATTCTTAGGAACCTCGACGATGTCCAAGAACTTCTCCACGAACACAACCCAAAAGTGCTGTGTGTACAGGAAACTCACTTAAAATCGACACATACAAACTTTCTCCGACAGTATGTTACGTTTCGTAAAGATCGTGATGATGCCCTCGCATCATCAGGCGGTGTTGCCATCGTAATCCACAAAAGCATAGCATGTCAACGTTTGCGGCTACAAACGCCCCTCGAAGCAGTGGCAGTTCGACTTGTTCTCTTAAACAGACTCATCACCATTTGCTCGCTTTACATACCCCCACATTACCAACTACACAAACATGAATTTCAGTCATTTATAGACGAATTGCCAGAACCTTATCTTGTTCTTGGCGATTTCAATGCGCACAGCGGTCTGTGGGGCGACTCTCGCATTGATGCACGAGGCCGTCTAATTGAGGACTTTCTTTTCTCATCCGGTGCATATCTGCTAAATAAAAAAGCAGCCACATATTATTGTCTCGCAAATAAAACGTTTTCCTCCATAGATCTGAGCATAGCTTCTCCATCCATACTACCTGAACTTGAATGGGAAGTTATAAAGAACCCTTATGGGAGCGACCATTTCCCAATACTGCTGAGAACACCAAGACAATACGAATCTCCACCACGCGCCCCCCAGTGGAAGGTCGATGCAGCGGACTGGAAGAAATTCCAAACACTTACCAGTACGATCTCGTGGGCTGACATTTCATTGCTCGGAATTGACGGTGCCGTCGAATATTTTACTAATTTCATAATTGATGCAGCTCTTAAGTGTATTCCCCGAACAAGTGGACTTTCTAGCAAACGCCGTGTTCCGTGGTGGAATGAACAATGCCGGAACGCACGTAGGCAGCAGAACAAAGCATGGAGGCAGTTTCGCGATTCTCCTACTGCTGAAAACCTCGTCAATTTCAAGAAAATCAAATCCCAAGGTAGGAGAACGCGCAGACAAGCCAGGAGAGACAGCTGGCAAACATTCTTATCAAGCATAAATTCATACACGGATGAGGCCAAGGTTTGGAACAGGGTCAATAGAGTAAGAGGACGACAAACACATCCTCCTCCCCTGGTACATACGCAGGGAGATAGCCTGGAGGACCAAGCGAACCATTTGGGTGCACATTTTGAACATGTGTCCAGTTCATCACACTATTCTCCAGCATTCATAAAATACAAAGCAGCAATAGAAAAACAAAAACTAGACCGAAAGAGCGCTGGGAACGAGCCATATAACCTACCTTTCTCCCTAGCAGAGCTGCAAGCATCACTCACCTGTTGCAAACAATCTGCCCCAGGCTCCGACCGCATACTCTACGAAATGTTGAAAAACCTGTCCTCTGAAACAAAGAAAACCCTTCTCTGCCTGTACAACTCTATATGGACCTCGGGCGAGATCCCCTCTGCCTGGAAAGAGGCCATAGTAATCCCTATCCTGAAGCAGGGCAAGGATCCATCGTCCGTATCGAGTTATCGGCCCATAGCTCTAACAAGCTGCATCTGCAAAGTCTTTGAGAAGATGATAAACCGCCGTCTGATACATTTCCTAGAATCAAACAAGCTGCTTGACCCATACCAGTGTGGATTCCGCGACGGCCGATCCACCACTGACCATCTGATACGCCTAGAGGCTCAGATTCGTGAGGCTTTTGTCCACAAGCAATTCTTCCTGTCTGTTTTCCTTGATATGGAAAAAGCATACGACACCACGTGGCGTTTCGGAATACTAAGAGACCTCGCACACTTTGGAATACGTGGCATTATGCTGAATATCATTGAAAGTTATCTGTCCAACCGCAGATTCCGTGTTCGTGTGGGTAATGCCCTATCAAGACCATATGTGCAGGAAACTGGAGTACCACAGGGTGGTGTGCTTAGTTGCACCCTTTTTATCATAAAAATGAACTCTCTGCGTCTGTACATCCCACGCAACATATTTTATTCAGTATATGTCGACGATGTACAGATAGGCTTCACGTCATGTAACCTTGCAATCTGTGAGCGGCAGGTTCAGCTTGGACTGAACAAACTGTCTAAGTGGGCAGACGAGAATGGTTTTCGGCTTAACCCACAAAAGTCCACATGCGTCCTCTTCTCCAGGAAGAGAGGTCTGCACCCTGATCCCAACATCGAGATACAGGGTGAGGGTCTACCTGTAAAAACTGAACACAAATTCCTAGGCCTAATTCTGGACGCGAAGTTAACGTTTATCCCACATCTAAAGTATTTAAGAAACAAGTGCCTGAAGACAATGAGCATCTTGAAGGTGTCTATTGAATCTATAAGAGCCTCATTCGATCACGTATAGACTACGGTTCCATCATATATCACTCTGCGACGCCGAGCGCCTTGAAGATGTTAGACCCTGTCCACCATCTGGGTATCCGCCTCTCTACGGGTGCGTTCAGAACAAGCCCCGTAGAAAGCCCTTATGCCGAATCAAATGAATGGTCGCTACATCTACAGAGAACTTACTTATCCTTTGTATATTTCCTAAAAGTGAACTCAAACAATACGCACCCTGCCTACACAAGTATAAATGATCTGTCCAGTGCCCAAACCTTTCTGAACCGCCCTTCCGTGAGAAAGCCCTACGCACTGCGAGTAAGAAGTCTTGCCGAAGAAATGGATGTGTCGCTCCATGAGCACGATGTCATGCCCCCTCCTGTAGAGCTGCCGCCATGGCAGTGGCAGCTGATTGA
This sequence comes from Dermacentor silvarum, assembly GCF_013339745.2. NCBI lineage: Eukaryota > Metazoa > Arthropoda > Arachnida > Ixodida > Ixodidae > Dermacentor > Dermacentor silvarum. The sequence continues at coordinate 42,743,871 of NC_051163.1, forward strand.
CTGTGATCTGTCCTTCATTGAGGTCACAAAGCATGCGCCGGTCGCACATATCCGTATGCACTTCCTCGAATTGCAGCACAAATACTCTTGTCCGGAATATTTTACTGACGCTTCAAAGTCACACACTGGCGTGTCTTACGCGGCGGTCGGTCCATCCTTTTCGGCTGCCGGAGTTCTACACCCAAACACAACCATCTTTACAGCGGAGGCCTACGCCATCCTGGCGGCGGTTAAACACATCAAACGGTTAGACATACCCAAGGCAATCATCTTTACTGACTCTTTATCCGTGTTGAAATGTTTAAAAACTCTCAGTAGGCACAGAAACCCCGTCATTATAGCTCTTTATTCCATAATTTGCACCGCGTATACATCCAAGCAACAAATTGTGCTGTGCTGGGTGCCAGGGCACCGCGAGATCGAGGGGAATGAGTTGGCCGACAAGCTAGCCACATCTGCTCATACAGACGCTGCCACTTCACCCATAGCTGTCCCTGTAATGGACCTAAAACCCTTTCTCAAGAAAAAGGTCAGGGCCTACTGGCAACGTCTGTGGGACCGAGAAACGAGCAACAAATTACACACTATAAAGCCTCAACTCGCTCATTGGCCACCAGAATCGAAGACACGCCGCACACAAGTTACACTTTGCAGACTCAGAATAGGACACACATACAGCACACACACATACTTATTGTCCGGTGGCCATCCGCCTGTCTGTGATGAATGTGGCGAGCCACTTAGTGTACTTCACGTCCTCCTGCAATGCCCTGAACTAGAGCCTCAGAGAAAAATACATTTTTCATTATCGTTACGGCAGAATCTACCATTGCATCCATGTATGTTTTTGGGCAATGAACCTCTTTTTAAATACCAATCCGTTATCGCGTTTTTAAAGGATATACCTAACTTTCGTGTTATATATCCAGGTGACTTGTAGCACGGTCTCTCTGGAGAGGCCGCTGCTGCGGTATTTTATTAAAGAAAGCACGTGCCTCCTGGTCTTTGTCTACAAAGGCTTCTGGTAGGCGTCGTGCTACTGTTATACTCTTAATACTCTAAGCACCATGACCATTTCTCATCCATTCACTACCCATAGATCATTCCACACGTCACTGCCATAATTCTATTCGATATATGTTTTACGCTTCTATACCGCGATTTGTTCTTAGGCCCCTTTACAGCCACATTGCATCCCGTCATCGGAACTCACTGATCATGGCAAACATACCATTCATTGTCTTGGCGCTCTTTGGCCACACTTGGCCCTTGCGCCACAAAACACCAAATATCATCATCATCATTAGATTTGTGATTTTATACACAATAGTTATTTCTCAATTTCCTCTTTTTTTGTGTTCATGCCTTTTGATGTTTTGGATTCCTTTATGCTTACTGTTGTTTTTTGCGTTCATGCATTTTGATGTTTTCTATTCATTTATGCCTAATGTTATTTTTTACTTCATAAATTTTTTCCATTGGTTCGCACTGCTGCTAATCCTTGTATTATTTTATTTGTAACCCTCACCGTTGCAGTCTTGTACTTTGGGACCCTCGTCTGTATATTTTATATGCTGTCATTAACATACGATGTAATAATAATAATAAACTGATTTGATCATCCTTCAGTGTTTCTTTCCCTTAGTATCCACGTCCGAACCCACTTCAGTGGTTTTAGAGCGTTAATGTTTTTCGCTGGGTCATTGTCATGACCTACATGACAGTCATGACGTATCATTCTGTTCGTCATACACTCCTGTTATACGATACTAATTTTGGTACCTAGCAAGTTAACGAAACGACCATGAGAGCACCAAGATGTAGGCGACTAGACAGATAGATACTGCCAAAGTAGCAAATATTCGCCAAGAAATGCTTCGCAACGCACTTTCCGTACTCACACACATAAACGTTCGCTATTTACTCTAACGTAACAACTAAAACTACCTGTTTCACTGCACTGTGAATTGTCTCCGTTAGGTAATAGAAGTGTCCATCATGATCCATCGCGAAACGCACGTTAATTCATCGCGAAGCACACGTATGATTTCCCGCAACCAGTCTGATTTTTGCTTAGTAAAGAAGCCCCGTAGGGCCTGCCAAAAATTGCCATGGCCGACGGTATTTCACGTCGTCCCGGCGGGATATTGGGAAAAGTTTTCAACTAGCAATAGTCGCCCCTCAGTTATCACTTCATTGGGTACGACACCGCCTCTGCGCAAAGCTGACAATGGACGTGTTTCGATATGCCCCTATTGCAACAGGCTCTATTACATTTGCTGGTTTGTTGCATGTAGAAATGATGTTTTTCTCAATAAATACGTGTAGAATTTATAAAAGTTTATATTTGTTAAATTACTGTATTAAATTAAACAATTTCTTTTATCTGAAATAAGCGGTTTGTTATGTACAGTAGTAAAAATTTGTTATAATGCTTACATAAAAGCTGTTGGTATCCTTGCAGAAAAATATTTTGAACATGTCTTCGTAGGTGGCGCCAGGTGGCTCTCTATCGCCGCCGGTTGCTTATGGCTGGAGAAGTCGGCGTGTGGTGATGTTTGACCGCTACTGTACCACTACAGTAAATGTAATTAAATCATTAGGACGTGCCCTCACATGTTGCATCATCATTAGCTCCTGTTTAGCCACATTCGCCGGCCAAGAATCCCGGAGGATGTTAACTTGACTGTCTCGGACCAGTGAACGAGGGGCAAGTTTTCGTTCGTCATGTGCGTTGCTTGCGATGTTGTGTAAACACAAAAATTAGCGCGTGAATCGTCCACAGCGTCCCGAAGGCCGTCCGTAACTGTTTAACATCACTTTACTGTGGCTTCGCCGTTTGCAGCCGATTACCTTTCGAAGCCATGTGCGCCTGAGTTCGGGGGGCGGAGTTGCTTGCTTGCTTGCTTGCTTGCCTTCGGAGTGTTTGGCTCGGTCGTCGTCTTTGAATAACCTGCCTTCTCTGCTTCCTTTCACAATAAAATGCTGTTGTCCTGTCATGAACGAAGCCACAAATCCTCGTCAGTTATGTTGAGAAAGATAGCGTGTCGGCATTGATTCACTCACTCTGTGAGGCACGATGTTTCATACCTGTAGAAAGACACCCGGATACACGCATTTAAGTTTGATACGAGGTAAAGGCTGCAGTGCGCCTTGTATCGCACTTGGTAATCGGAACGTTGGGCGAATGTGGCATCAAAATTGGGAATCATTGCATCAAGACGAAAGGAAACTATAGCTCCAACGTCAATCATTACTTCGCTTCAAGTGTACAATATCGCGCAGCAGATCCGCCCACTCGAGCCTTGGGTTTAGACGTAGGAAGGAACACTGAAAAGTTTCTTGCGCAGATCGTGCTGCTACACAGTTTGTGATGTCCTTCGAGACGTTTGCCGAGCGAAACTTACAGCTGGGAATTATTGCTTGAAGAAACGACGCGTCTCCGTGACATGTCATGTGAAGTGATGTGTTCATTCAAACGCCGTCTTTTAAACGGTGCAGTTGACTTGGCGTCATGGACTTCCTAGCCGAGAACAACGCCTGCGGCCAGACGCTGCTGCACCTCGTCTCCAGGGGCAACGCCATTGTGGCCGAGCTACTGCGGCTCTCCGACGTAGTCCCATCCATTTTCAAGCTTGACAACCGCAAAGACGTGGCCGAGTACGGCGACATCCTCCTTGACTACAGTTACTTCAAGGTCATCGACCACTTCGAGAACAAGATAGAAGCAAATGATGTAAGGATACGGCGCCTCACTGACGTGATGCAACTGCTCGTGTGATGTAATTTTTGTTATCTAGACGCAGAAAGTAAGTGTGCATAGACGCAGGCTTGAAGTGACTTGATTTCTATTGGAGCGCAGTTTGCAGAGGCTGCATGCATAGGCCAGCCTCACCTTGCTTTGCCTTTATAATAATAAACATTTCTTTCTGGTTGAAGCATTGTGGCACCAACCAAACGAAGCGTTACAAATCTAGCATGTGACATCCCATACATATTGCACCATGGAAGGTAGCAGGTAAGGACCATGCCTGCCAACTCCCTTGAACTTAATTTTTTAAATTTTTTAAGAACTTTACAAATTCTGGCTCATCCTACAATTTTGCCAATGGTGCGTCAAGTTTTGCAAGAAATAAGGTGTTGAAAAATGGGGTGGCAGAATATTGAAAGAGATACATACGAAAAGATGTTTTGATGCTACCGGTGCCACCGTCCTTGTAGCCGCACAGGATGCCACATGCCAGAGGGTTACTTGCTTCAAACAAGTCTATTCATACAAGTTACTCAAGCAGGCCAAATCGGCAACGGCAGAGTTGCTAAAAAAGTCACGTTTTAAAAATAATTGTTAGATTGTGATGGTCCTAGTTTGATGCTGTTTGTGCTGCATCTAAAGTTAAATCGTCTTAAATAAACAACTTGCTAAGAAATGGATGTTGTGTTGAGTTTTACAAAAAATGAATTTTGTTCACAAAAAAAGGAAACATTGCACATCAGTCCCTGAACCTCCCATTGGAATTCTTCAGATGGTAAAAGGATGCGAGAGGAGCACTTGCTTCGAGAATTTTTATACAGACAAGTTCCTGGAACAGGTTAAATTGGCAACACCAGTCTAGCTGAAAAGGTCACTGTGGTCTAAAAACAATGTGTTGCTTATCAGTATTTGCTGTGCCAAGTTTAGTGCTGCTTGTGTACCGCATCTATAAATAATCTTAATAAAGTGCATATGTATATATGGAAAGGCGGTGTGCTGAGGGCAAGCTTTAAAGAGAGATTGTGCTGTACACCCCCTACCCTGCCCTCCATATTGTCTCTGACTTTGCAAGTTTCAATATTCGCAGGTTAGCAGGTATGCTTCTATCAAACTAGAATTGACCAGCTAAACCTTTCAAATTCTCTTTTCCTTTAAAACATGGCTGTCTTTAAACATGAGAGCTGTTTGTCCAGGGCTGACACCAATAACCGGGGAATCTCTTATGCCCACAGCACCTGCAGGACCGGGATGAAGAGTTGCGGGAGAACTACATTGACATCCTCACACGGTTCTATTTGGCATTCGAAAGTATCCACAAGTACACCATTGACCTAAACCGGTGAGTATTTCGTGGGACATTGTGAAGCATACAGCAGCATTCTGTTCCACCTTTTTAACAAAATGCCCCTAAATCACTGAGCTCGCAGGCAAGTGAGCAGTTTCTGTCTTGCCTTTGCTACCCTCCCTTTTCTCGTCACTGCATGCACTACGACAGTACTGAAGCTTTTCAGTGACTCGCAGCTGCCGCCGCAGACGCAGTGCTAAACGGTACACGAGGTGAAATCATTTGGTTGCGCTCGACAGGCAAGCGAGACGACAAGGAAGAGCAGGAGTGTGACTACACATGCAAAGGCATTCTGGCCGACCGATCAGAACTGATTTCTCGTATATAGACCAAGCAACAGCTTTTATCCTAGTAACGTCATGTGCATCGCCCTGTTGGCATCATGACGTGTGAAGAAGAGAACGGAGAGGAACTTGCAATTTTTTTTTTAATTACTATAGGTGGCTTAGGGGCCCCTGATGATGTAACTCGTTTTGATTGTGGCATTCACTGGCCTGGTCTTACAGTAGTCGGAAAGATCAGCAGGTTAATTTTCATCTACTTTTGCTGTAGTGAAAACAATAGCATGAATAACATGGAGGGCATCTGTACAATTTGAAAAAGACAGGTTCACAGGAAGACGGTGACCCGAGATTTTTAATAGGTAGTCGAACGAGAGATGTCTCTGGCTTGAGCCAATTTTTGAACAAGGTTTTTTTTTTTTTTTTTTTCATGAAGACGTGAACGATTTGTCTTCATCGGCCTTGTTGAAGACATGTCCCCATGTCAAAACATGGGCTCCAGTCTGGGCATTCCCTGCTTTACCACTAATGATCACGTGCATTTTGTCTTTTACGACTTCTGGTACCAGTCATGTGGAAATTGTGTCACGGTCTGTAGTGCCTGTGCATACTGCTGTCCTGCTCAAGATTAGGTTTGATTCTTGTGACATTCTGTGCTTGTCTATTGGCATCAAGAGTGCTGCCATTGCTTAGTCCCACTAGATATTTGCATTCTTTATATCAATGTGGAAAACGATGGAAACACAAAAAGGAAGGGCACAGGATGAGCACTCCTTCCTTTTTATGTTTCCGTCGTTTTCTGCGCTGATCCAAAGAATGCATCATTTGCTATTCACCCAGCTTTCTACCTCACTAGATATTTATCTTGAAATATCTGTGAGCGACTTTCTATGTATTGGCACTTTAGGTCACTGCATGTCAAAAAGGAGCTCGTTTTGCCCTTTCATCATGGTAGTACTTGTTGGTGTTGAAATACCCTAAAAATAACCAATGGATACGATGTGTTGCACAATTGTAGTGCAGGTACACCAGTACCAGCAAACCACACAGGTTTAAAATGAAGCATCTATGAGCTACCAGTGTTTATGTTAAGTAGCTCACTCATTATACAAGGTGTTAATAACTAGCACAAACTGGCACTGGTGCTTTTCAGAGCGGCTCAGTCATTATGCAAGCTTTGCTAGCACTAAAAGGCACTGGTGCTGGTACCATTGTGCAGTCGCTGCACACGGGTTTATCTCGAAGCACCAGTGAGCTACTTGAGGCTAATGTGCAAGTGAAATATCTTGGTCATCATATAAACTGTACTAGTGCAAAGATAGAATACGCTTCGAACTTGGGATAGCTCATTTTTCAGAAGCCTAGGACTTCCCTGCTTTAGTGGCCACATTGTTGTTCATTACGCACCCAGAGATTGTACATTTGTAGACTTGTTCTAAGCAGTGTGCCACCTTGTATACAAGAGGATTTGCACGTTGGAATCACTAGGATTGAAATTTTACGCTAATTTCCAGGTTTCTCGAAGACTTGGACGAAGGCATCTATATCCAGCAGTCCTTGGAATCGGTACTTGTCAATGATGATGGCAAGCAACTTATGGTGAGTGAATGCCAAACTTCACCAGATTGTCGGAATTGCAGCTCTTGATTACAGGTGCTGTCGAAAACATGGCAGCTATGGCATGTTTCCAGCGGTGCAATTGCTGCCAGCATAAACAGCCTGCAAGAGCACCACCTTCAAGATCTGTTCTGTTGGTTCAAAGGAAGCCGTCTCTGGGCGCTGGATTTAGACACCACTTATTAATTTTCCAACAGATGAGGGCCCAGGTGCCCAAAATGATTTTCAAACCTGCTGTTCAAGCACCCATTGAGGTGCATAGATGTCGGGCTACATTTAATTACTGGTACAGAATAGTCTTCTGCAGAACAAAATGTTCAAATAGTTGGTTTTCACAAAGTAGATGGTTCTTGCTATTCTTTGGAATTGTGGCTAAAGGCCATCTGCAGTGAAAGTTTGTACTGCATAAAAAGTCAAATTTAAGTGAAGCATGACCCAGAGCACGCAACCCCTCAGCATGGCCCCCGAGATGGGGGGGGGGGGGGGGGGCAGGCATTCTGTAAGTGTCCACCTAGTGGACATGTCCATTTCGTCTGCTGCTGAAGTGCTGATTGGCTGGGGGCGCCTGTCTCCCTCTGACGTGTACCCCGGCCCAGCCAATCAGAACTTCAGCGGCAGAGGCAATAAACGTGTCCACTAGGTAGACACTTACAAAATGCCCCCCGCAGCTCTCACGGCTGCTCGCAGTGCACTGAAAAATTCCAGTCCGTGTGCTGGGACTTGTGTCACATGACAATCGCTAGGTGCACGCGTCGTCTGCTTAGGTGCTGTTTAAAGGCTGCCAAGAAAACTATGCAACGGCCAGCCATGCTGCTCTGCAAAGTTGCTTGACTGGTATGTACTACTCACTTGACGTAAGGGTTCAGCAGAAACCCGCTAGGTGGAGAGAAGTAATTAAATGGAAAATGAGACATCCGCCTTATAACAACTTATAACAAATTTAGTCAAAGTGAAAGTTTGTTGCAGTTGGCCTTTAACCTGACACTCCAAGCCTTCTGAACCTTATAAGAAACAGCGGCAAGCGTCAAGTGACGAAGTGATGAGAGTGGCTGTGTAGTTTACTATAATGCTTAGTTTTCATACCTGCCGGCTCTTCCAAATTTTCCGCAAAATGTACGAATTTGGACCCGTCTTACGATTTTACAAATCACGATTGAATTTTTACGGAAAATTGGTTTTATTTGCAAAAAAATTTGGGAATTCCTAATAACGCCACACCGATGCTGGTGGGCGGGGGCACCCCTTACGTAGGGTGCACGCAGAGAGATAGGGGTGTACGCCGTAATCTTCATAGCTTGCAGAGTAAGGACAGCATTTTATCACTCTGTGATGTTGCCCGGCTTGGTGCACTTTGTCGGGTCGGACGGCGGCTGCAAAGTGTGGTGGCGTGCTCAAAGCCTCGTCAGTACTTCCAGATGCATTTAAAGTCGTACTCCTCAACAGAATTCTCATGCCCCCCCCCCCCTCCCTCGGTCGCGAGTTAATGAATTTGAAAGTCTTCATGTTGTCAGGTATGTTAATTTCTGCAAAAATTTGGTTTCGTTTTAGTAATGAGGATGTAACTTGTGACGGGGTGTCATGATACGCGGACTCTCTCCATTTCGTGCTTGCACGCGCCACTGCAGCTGCCACAGACGAGCAGAGCTAGAAGAAATTCACGCAGCGCTCTTGTTTATTTTTTATGAGTAACATTATTGTACAAAGCCTTATTGCTGCATGATGTGAACAAATTTTGCTCTGTGTCGCGACGTCACAATAATGTTGATGACGCCACGTCCAGAATTTCAAGAGTGATTTCTTATCTAATAAGTACTTTAATACCTGCATACTTGCCAAATGTCATTCTTTTAAGTGCAGAAAGCACGAGTTCTGCAAAAGCATGAATATGTACAACTTTAAAAGTACATGTCAGTAATTTTTTTAATAGTTGTCTCACTGAAGTGAAGAACTGGAAAAAAAAAGAAGAGATTTCACCAGCTCGACCTTAGCCTTCTTTCTTCTCACTTTGCCAACCTCGTTAATACCACATCACCTTTTGGCAGTTGATTTGATGTAGTGCACCACCTGGGGGGGTTGGATTTGTCCCCCACTTTCTGGACTATCAAAACTCGACAGCTTTGTCCTGAAAGTGCAGCTTACACTTTGCTGCTGACATTGTCATTGCAGTGCGAGGCCCTGTTCCTCTGTGGTGTCATACTTCTCGTGGTCGACCAGAAAATCGAGGGCATCGTTCGGGAGCGCATGCTCGTTGCGTACTACCGTTACAGGCAAGTTTGCATTCGTATTGTCTTTGTGAATTGGTCGGTGTTGTGTCACCTGTGTAGTGTTTCCTCTAGTAGTGTGTCTATCTCTACAGTTGTGGACCTAGGGGGGGGGGGGGGGGGGGGTGCGTTGCGCAGTTATGAAGTGCACAAAAATGTGGTTACCATGCCCATAGTTACCCTTCCTGTCAGTGTTAGTTACCCTGCCATCCAGAGTTAGGATGTAGTTACCTTGCCCAAGACCTCGGGCTTTAGGGATATAATTGAGGAAAAGTGAATGAATCTAGCAGTGGAGAATAGTAAAAGGTGGCTGGAGTATTGGTGGCATGAATGAGACCTACACGGACATATGGCTCTCGGACATGGCGGGTTGCTGTTTAAGTTACAGGAGACAGAGATTTGGTGCATTTGGAGACAGTAGTTTTGTCTGTCTGTTGAAATGGTCGAAATACGGACTGACCATTACGCATGCAGGCAGATGTGCTTGCAGCAACACATTGACCAGCTTTTCTGACCGCTTGTGTAACGAAGACTTATTTTCTGGTGAATTCCATATTTCGTATTCCGTTTATTTGGACTTTTAGAGGGTCCCCGCTGTAGCTGAATTATCGGTCGGCAACTGTACTCTGTGCTGTGCCACACATGTTATCCAGTGCGATCTTCAAAGGGCGGGGCTCTCCTTTGTTCGAACTCTGTTTCATTCGAATAACTTTCTGGTCTCCTTATAGTTCGAACCAACAAGGTTCCACTATAACAGCAGAAAGCTGAATAAGTTTTAAGGATTCATTATTGGAAAGTGAGGCTTGTGAAACACTGACAAAGGAGGAGTGAAAAAAAAAAAAGACTTCAGAGCCAACCTATACGTTGTATTTTTTGTTTTTTCTATGTCCATGTTTTGTACTGCTAACCTTTCCAACATAATGCTTGCATGACCCTTGCCCGTTCTTATAGCTCTTCTTGCTCTCTCTTACATGATCTTTCAAACCATCGACATTGAAGCATTCACCTTTCTGCCTGTGTCAACTGCTGCCTGCCACTCATTTTGCTCATACATGCAGTGCGCAGCGTTCAAGTGATGAGTCCAACTTCGATGACGTCTGCAAGCTTCTGCGGAGCACGGGGTTTTCGTCTGCACCTGGTGCCAAGCGCCCTGCCAACTACCCGGATGATTACTTTCGACGGGTGACCCTGAATGAGACCTACATCAGCATGGTGCTTGGGCGACTGAGGTCGGATGATGTCTACAACCAGGTACGTACACTCCTTTTTACAGCGAAAGCTGCTATGGGCTCACTTCTTTAGTCATCTTGATATTTGCTAGGGTATTGCAGGTATTCCAAAGTGCTTTTCGAGAAGTTTATAAAGATGTAAAGGGAAAAGGTTGCAGGTGTCCTGCGAGGATTTGAACTCCAGACCCAAAGATTTTCACTCAAAAGATTTTGCCTCTCAGACGCTTCACTGATGCTACCACAGAGAAGAATGCCGAGTTTGGAGAGCACGCTCGTGGCCCCAGCTGTTGTGATTGGCTGATGCCTGCTTCGCTTCTCTCTACTGGGTGGCGCTGGTGTCGGTGTTTTTGTCTTGTAGTGGGTTGTTGTTCCTGTTGCAGAGGGCACCTTAATTGAATTCTTCTTCTTCGTGTTGTTGTCGAAAGGATATTGCTCGTGCACATCTGCAAATGTTCGTGCCAACTGATACCGCACAAAACAAGGCAGGACTTGATGTGCATAATATTTTGGCGTCTATCGCATCGCTGCTTCACATTGTGGGCGAAAGTACAAATTTTTGCTTCACTTTAAAATTTTAGCTTCTTGAGCTGAGAGCTCAATTATGAAAAAAGTATGAAAAAGTGAAATTTGAGTATGAAAAAAACATTTGTTCACTTGGATGGAAGCACACATGTAATTATAATACGGTTGATAGATATTTAGGAATCTCTAGGGGCTTTTGATGGCTGATGTGGCTTAACGTCCCAAAGCATTCATACACAGGGACTTTCAAGATGGTACAGTAGATGTCTCCAGATTAACTTTGACAGCAGGAACTTGATGTGGGCGAGTAGGTGTAACATACTTGAAGAAAAAACAGTGCAGAAGAGGCGAGGACAAAAGAAAGACAGGTACAACGGACGTAGCGCCCGTCTGTTGAATTTCCCTTCTTTTCGTCCTCATCTCTTTTGCGCTGTTTTTTCTTCAAGTAATTTTGATAACCTGGAGTTCCTTAATGGGCACCCGAAGCTCAATAATGGAGCATTTTTGTATGTCGCACCCATCAGTACACGGTGAGAATCGCACTCGTGACCTCGTGCTTAGCCGCAGAAAGCCTGAGCTGCCACCACCAGTGTGGCACCGAACCAGACATGAAGTCCACCCTTGAGTGCAATAATATAATATGGTGGTTGGAGAGATAGAAACCTGGGGACAAAAGGCATTCTCGTAGCACCTGTAATATGATGCAACACCCTACAAATACTATGATAGCCACTCGTCCATGATTTCGCTTATGAAGTGACTGACTTGGACTCAAAGCCAGTCCAAAGCCACCCATGACTGTGAGTGAACGCCTGTGAAGCCGAGTGAATTTGAATCTAAGCTAGTCGAAGTGAGTCTGAGCCTGAGGGAGTCAAGTTCGCGTATACATAAGTCTGAATCGAGTAAGTCGAGGTAAGTCCATGTGAGAGCGAGTGGGCTAGAGTCTGAGTTTGGTTAGTTGGAGTCCAAGTGAGTTCAGTGGGCTTTGAGTCCTAGCAACCTTGAATCCATGTGAGCTCAGCTGAGTCTGACCTCAATGACTTGGAGTCCAGGCGAGCTCAACTAGGTTAGACTTTGGTGAGTCTGAGCTGTAGTGAGTGCTGTCCATTTTGCTAACTTGTGATGGTAGTGTGAGGCTAATCTGCACCAAACTTGTTTGACAGGCCTGCATGCTATTCGTGTCTTCATATAGGTTGCCTTCATATTTCCTGCCACTCTGACAGTAGTTGCCAGCACAAGGCTAAATGGAAATATGGCTGGCTTGAAGGCCACTTAGAGGGTGGCCACCAAAACAGCAATTCTCCTCGGTCTCTGTCTTGGCAGATCTCGGCCTACCCACTGCCGGAGCACCGGAGCATGGCCCTGGCGACGCAGGCGGCCATGTTGTACGTGGTGCTGTACTTTGCCCCCGAGATCCTGCACAACCAGCAGGCCAAGATGCGAGAGATTGTCGACAAGTACTTCCCCGACAACTGGGTGTGTGTGTTAATTTTCTGGCTGTAGCCGTATGCGAGCCTTTGTCTGAAGTGATACATGGAGTTCGTACATGTGATGACTGTCACAGCTGAGCACATGAAAGGATCTTGGTGTGCCGACATAATTGCTTGTAGTTTCTGTAAAGTTTTGTCTACTCTAAAGATCATGCGTAATTATGGTTACTGTAAGAAAACAATGCACAGCTTTTCACTGCTTCATCCGCGTACCTTTTCTTGCGTATCTTTAAATGTGCAGATTATTTGTGCTCTCATCTTCAGACCCATAGCCAAAACCTGGTGAGTGATACAAAATTGAATATTACACTTAACGAAAAATGTCATAGCAGAAGGACTTGTCCCAATGTTTCAGAACTGTGAACTGCTATGAGTGCCTAAGTTACAATAATAGCCTTTAAAGGGCCCCACTCCAGGTTTGGTTGGGCATTGCAAACAGACAGGCATGGTGCGTAGATCACTTCTGGAAATTGTGTTTTCAAGGTGCATCACAGCAATGTATGCCGTAGAAACAGCTGGAAATTCGTATGGCAGCCCGTGTGCCCTTACTTTCGAAGGAGTTTTGCTTCCTGGCAGAAAGCCGTATCTCACCGAATGCCCACACTGTCACCAATTGTGGCACATGGCTTTGGTGAATAATACAATACAGGACACGCAAACTGCCTCTGGATGTACGTCATGCAGCAGAAAAGGAAGGGAAGGACAAAAAGAAAAAAAGAAAAGAAAGCAGGCAGGGGGGCCAGCCGCGTAAGCAGAACAGAGTCCCTCTGGCGAAGTATGTGAAAAGAGGCAGTGAAGGAATGTTGCTTGTGGATGTAGACGAGGCAAAGAACAAGTGTGTCTTTGTTGACTGTGAAGTTTGCCTCCTGGCATTGTGGCAACACGATCATTTCAATTTCGTCCATCTCTTCTAATAATGAACCACTTTTGAAAAAAATCTTTGCAGTAGAACGTTCTCTAGACAGCGCTTTATCACTTCCTTTGTGGAACCGAAATTTCTGATGAGGTCTGGTAGAGGGCCTTTAAAGGTACACTAAATAGAAATACTTAATGAATTCAAACTGATAAAGCAGTCTTTCTAAACTCTGTCTTTTGTTAATTTCGTGGTTGCAAGTAGATTATTAGCAGTAAATGTGATCCTGCAATATCTTCCCTCCATTAAGGCCTTTATAGGCACTGCTCTGTCAGCAACCAATGTGTGCATGTGCTACAAAACGCGTAAGGGAAAATGTTATAAATTGTTTTCTTTTGTGCCCCATTACAGTGGCGCAGGTGTCGTGTTTTTTTATCATGCGATTTCACTGCTCTTCCTGCAGATTGAATTGTCATTCTGGGCCTGTTAGCCTTCAACCTGTGCCCACCAAAAGAACTAAGCCACACACGTAACATGTTCACTTCACCTCCCAGGTGATAAGCATCTACATGGGCATGACGGTGAACCTGGTGGATGCCTGGGAGCCCTACAAGGCAGCTCGGCAAGCTCTGCTCAACACCCTGGACACTGCGAACGTCAAGGACCAGGTACAAGATTGCGGGGGCTCACGCTGTTCTTCCTCAAATAAACACAGGTCTTCCTGCTTCACTCAAATTACCGTAATTCAGTAGCATCCAAATTCGATAATTTCCTGATTATCCAACGACATCCGCATGACTTTAATGTCATGGTCGTCTGTGAATCATGGTATTGCTATCAATTGCATCTGTCTACGAGCTTACTATGTCACCTATGGTCGACCAGAACACAACAGCACTGCGGCTGCTTTTCATTGCTCAATATATATGCAGTGCAGCTATTGCTATATGACTCAGTAAGAAGCTTCCGGAATGGAGTTCCCTACTCTGTGACTATATAGCTATCGCTATATAATCACGAAAGCATGCATATATCCGTGTGAACCACAGCTGAAGCACTTTGGTGGGCTAGTTGTTTGGTTTTTGTCCATAGGACACAATGGATTTTTAACCTCGTGGCCTTCGAAATTTAGTGGGGCGCACCACCTGATTTTGGAACTCACAACTCGCGACTGTGGTGTCGGCACAGTGTATTGCACATTCATATCAAAGCATTCTACACTGCATATAGCTTTGTATTCATAGCATGCGTTGTGTCAGCGCCCTCTCTGGTGTCTTTGTTGTCAATTATCCCAGTGATAAATATGATTAGTGGTACTAGTACTAAACTTAAGACCCTCTCGTCATCGTGTTCCCTATAAAGTCCAAGGGCGATAACATGATAGGCAAATCTTAACTGCAATACAGCCGATAAAACTATGAACCTTCACGTAGTTCTATTAGAGTTACTGGCCACGAGATCGAGCAGAGTCGTCGTCTGCTACGCCCGACGTGTTTACATGTGCACATACGGCATGCATATCTTTAGAGACCATTACTTCCATTGTTGTAGCACGGCTGTAAAAGCTGGTCTGCATTTTTTGACGATATATAGAAGCATTTAGCCTTGTGCTGTCGCCCTTGCGCTGCAGTAAGAGCAGTGACTGCCCATGTTGCGCACAAGATGTATGACCGTGGCACCCTCTGTTTGCCACAGTCATACCAATTTTATTGTCACTTTGTGTTTCAAGTAAACCGCAGAAAGCATTTTCTTTCGTTTTAAAGAAATCAAGTGGTTGCAGCGATACGTGAATGTCGCACCTTAGCGAATTGTCGCGATGTGTTGACCATTCCACAATCTCTGCGATTCCGCACAACATGATCGAGTTGGCGTGAATATCACTCAGCAGTAAAAAAAAATTGTTAGAAGCACTCATTATCACATCATAAACTATGTGTTACGATAACGGCTTCCTGATAATTGCGGTAATTGCACAACTCTCGCTTAGTAGTTACGCGGTGGCCTGAGGTGTTCTTTTAATGTGTGGCTGTGATGCCATGAGGGTGATACTTTGCCTCGCAAATAATCGTGGGAAGGGTTGAAATTCGGCCTTGTTGGTACGACATACTGCAACTCAAGTGCAAAAAAAAACTAGGACAGACGGGGAGGGTACAACACATGCACTAACTTCAACAAATTATTTATTCCAAACAGGGAGCGAATATATATACGCACACAAGTGACACTCAAGGGACACTCAAGTGGCTGAATCATGGACTTTTGTGTTTTTACTCGCTGCTACAAAAGGAAGGCTAAAATACGGTGTTTGTGAGCATCATCTGTAACAGAAGTCTCTGGACGCAGGCCGTCTTAACACTGAGTTGAAAGGCAGAGTGTGGAATTGTTAGCTGGATGGAAAACAGCGGCGATTATTAGTTAGAAATAACAATGTAATGATCTTAGCCTCTCAAATAATTACAACTTTGTGCATAACAACGCAAAGGCCGCTTTGTGCTTAAATTGTGTTTTTACTGCGATAAAGATATTCTCGTCTGAAGCAACATGGTGATCCTGGTAATGTGCTGTCATTCAGTGGCGTAGCTTGTTTAATTGAACTCAGTAACCGTTTGCATTTCACAGCGAATAAAAAAAGAAATTCTGGTGAATGTTGTTGAATGTATTTTTAATTGCTTTTTTTTTGCATTATTCTGTACTCACTCCTGCTATGTCTCAGAAACTGAGACAGCAGTATTTGTAAATTTAAAAAAAATAAAAAATTAAAAGAAACAAAGATGTACACCCAAAATTAGTGATGTAAAGTGTGCATTGCCTTGCTACTTTAACTTCGTTGCACAGGGATGCTGACTTCTTTATAACCACTGAAACATTGGCAGAGAATGCGGTAATAATTAATTTGCACAACAATTTTAGCATAGCAGGCGGAACGCTAGTAAAACATGCACAAAATGTCCCGAGGAAGTGCTGAAACACGCATTGTTCAGCTGAGTGCCAGTCCCCCATTGAATGGCAGTTTGCGCTTCTTTCAAGTAAAAATAAACTTTCAGCACATTTTGTGCAAAAATGTGGCATTGGAGGGCAATATATAATCAGTTCACTGAATTCAATGTGTTTCGTTACCATAAAATTGGGCCAAATCGTTCACAGCAAAGTGCTGCCGCATATGTTTGAGTGCATGACGCCGATGCCTATCTACACTAACGAAGCGACGGTGCTGCCACCTGTAGCTCGATCTCGCGGCGAATAGAATGGGTGCCCAAAGTAGGGAAGTGCAGTCAGCGACAGAAGAGGACTAGCTGGTGTGATGAAATGAGAAAATTTGCTGGCACAAGATGGGGTCAGCTGGTGCAAGACAGGGGTAATTGAAAATCACCGGGAAAGGTCTTTGTTCTGTAGTGGACAGCCACATACAACTCCAGCCACTTTTGTATGTCTTTCTAGTAACACCAGTGGTTATTTGAAAATGATGCCAGTGATGCCGTAAGCTCCGTGTTCGCATGTCATTACCAGCATTATGTCTGTAGCACAGTGGCCTCGTTGCCGTTGCGTACTGCAGCTGAGTGCAGGGTTTCAGGTTCTAGACAGGGTGGCCACGTTCCAATGGGAGTGGAATGCAAAACGCTTGTGTCCTTACATTTAGGCACACGGTAAAAAAATCAAGATGGTCAGAACTTATCTGGAGATTTCCACTATGGCATCTTTCATAGTTCCAGTGTTCCTTTAGGATATTAGAGGGACACTAAAGAGAAAATGTGAATGATCTGTATTAGTAAATAACCCTTCTACAATACGAAGAATGGCGCTCTTACTAGAGAGTTGGCTTTGTAAGCAAGAATAAGACACAAGAACAAGAGATGGCTGGCGATGCCACCTCGAAGTTTCCGCACCAGCTCACCGTGATGTCGTGAATTCTGACGGCATCTGCTCATGCAGAGTTAATTTTGCATTGCATGGTTAACATGGGATTACAAGATATTCCAATAGAGACAAAGATTGAACTTAGTGAGTTTCCAAATCATTTACTTAATGACAGTGGCCCAAATACGAGAAAATACTTTTGAAATCCATGACATTACAGTGGCATACCGGCACTGGGTTCTGGCGTGAAATTCAGAAAATTGAAGTTTGGCCAGCATTTTCCCTAATAGTAATTAACCTTATTCTGCAGAATTAACGATAGTAGAATTCTCAAAGAATACCAGGTAAGCAAGATATAGATCAAGATTTTTTTCCAAGAAATACAAGAACAGCTAATGTCGCCCTTCGTCTTATATAGCAGTCTTTAGCACATTGTGAGTCGTCATCTGGCCAAGTCAAGGTCAACAGTCGACCTGTATTGTGGGCCGACCTATATTCCGGTTTATGCAGTTATTTATCAGTCAAGACTGATTCAATGTTTCTCCTTAGCTGTCTCTAACACTATGAATCAGTCATTCTTCCTGTATGTTTCCTTTCGCAACCTGCTACACTATACGCACCTCATCGGTGATCAGAGCAGCCCATATTGCATCCGCTACCACGTACGAGACACTAGTGCACGTATTGTTCATCTGTCCCGCACACACAACCAAGCAACAGATTTTAGCCTCTTCACTGGCAACCATCAATGCACTACCTTCTCCGAGGACTTTATTCTGGGTCCTGTGGCCTCACCCGAGATGCATTACACTAACAAGTACAGGCCATTGCACAGTTTCTGCACAACACAGGAACGTATGCAAGACTGTGATTCAAGTATGCTGCTGTGTTGACAGCCAGCATTCATCGCATTCCTGTTCTTGTCGTCATCACCCTCCATCCCCCTTTCGTTCCTTGTTCCTTGCGCACAATAGCAGGCTAAAGCTCATCAGCTCAGGCCTACCTCTCTGCCTTTCTGTAAATGAAGTTCCTTCTCCTATGTGCACCCCCCTCGCATCCATTTATACCTTGTCTCATTGCTTCTCAGGCCCAGAAGTACCACAACCGCATCACAAAGCTGATACCGAGGCTGCAGCACCTGCTGAAAGAAGGGGCGCTCGAGGAAGAATTTGTGCTCGACAATGTCCCCAAGCTGCTCAACACGGTGCGCGAGTGTAACGTCACCCTCCGGTGGATGTTGCTCCACACTGTCAACCTCTCTCAAGGTGAGTGTTGACTTGCCACAAAGCGCATATGTGCGGCTTTGTCGTAGATTTCTTTTCGTAAATCGTAAATTTCTTTCCGACACCCACTGACTACTATAGGGGTTGGGTCACCTTCGTGTACAGTACGATCCACTCCTAAAGGGAACACCTAGCTAGTAATAAGGCCAGTACTACAACTGAAACACTCCTACTTTACCGAGAGAAAAGGAGTGGCTGGCAGGACGCATTAAGCCGACATCTATGCATTAAAGAATTGCCTGCATGCCTTCGCACTATAGTTCAGCTATAAGTTTGGCCTTCATTGTCTCCTGTAAGAATCAGTCTTGTTGTGCCAGCTGAATGGAAGCAGTGTTTTGAAAGAAAACATTACCAGTCCAAACCAATTTAGTGCTGCTCTATAATGTCCCTTCGAAGTAGTTCTAGTTAGTCCTAGAGGAAACAGCACAGGTACTTTCAATGTCATGATACCTGGTGGTGTTACTAGACTAACGGTACACTCAACTGGTTGCTCTTGTAGTGCTTTACTAGAGTGCTCTGGCGATGCATCCTAGATTTGGCCGGTTGAAATTGAGCGCTCGAAACACGTTAGCCTGGTTCACTCAGAGCAGTGCGCTTCAGCTCGGAGCACTCAGACACACTGTCATTTTCAAGCTCGGAGTGAGATTCAATAGAATACTAGTCACGTTGCTCCTCTGATTGCCCTGAGAGCATCAGAATGCTCGCTTTGGGCAAGCTTTTGCTGACTGCAATGTCGTGATGCCATGGCACCACGGCAAACGAATCCAGAGCGTGATAAGAACCAGTCGAACGTACCTACTACACTTAAACCTCGATATAAGGAAGTCGATAAATGTCGTAATATTGAAATGCAACCTTTTATGTAAGTAAGTACAGTCGGCGGCAGATTTTCTTGCACGGAAGGGGCCGTAAACTTTTTTGATTTATTTGGCAGTTGTTAAAAAAAAAAAACTTCAATAAGAAAAAGATTTCGTTTTGTTGAATTTGAAGGGTTGGTGACCAAAGATACGGTTTTATGCCATGTTGACAATATCTTCACATCGGCGGTACAAGGCGAAGATTGCGAAGCTTTCCCATCCACTCCGCCACCACTGCCGATACTGTCGCCCGCAGTGGGAAGATGTTATCGTAAAATGCGCAGGTAGAGAAGAGTGAATGTTCGCACCACCCCCCTCAGCTTACACGGGAGGACAGCCCACATGACGTCACCGTCCTTTTCAGCTCAGCCTCGTACACTTTCCCACGCACTCGTAGCATACGCCGTGAGGGGTGTGATAGGCTCTCACCGCACTTGGACTTTATAGGGAACATGACGGGCAAAAGGGTCTTGTTGCTATGCATCTCCGCTTTGTTCACCACTCACTGTAGCGTGACGCACGATTTGAGAGGTGCATTTGCAAGCAGCCTCGTGTATTTCAACCGTTTGACCATCTGCACACTTGGCAGTTTCCACTTATAGCCTCGATATTCCTGTGCGGCGGCAGTGAAATTTCGTTATATTGAAATTGTGTGTGTAAAACACATTTCGTAATATTTTAGTTGAAAATACATGGTTTCCTATGGACAAAAAGTTATAAAAGGGTAAATAATTTGTTATTCTGAGAATTTCATTATATTGTGTTATGTTGTTAGTTTGTTATTTTGTGGTTTAACTGTACAAGTTTTGTCGTCTCTTCCTTTTCTTTTCTCTTCGTTTTGACCTTTTGCCTCTTCGGAATGAAACATCCAGGCTTCATTGTTGGCGGTGAGCTGAACAAGCGGTGCCGTCAGCTGCGCGACCAGGTCCACCAGGACAGCAAGTACCAGCCGCTCACTGTGTTCCAGCTCCTGCTGCACACCGCCCAGTACGAGCTGAAACTCAAGGAGGTCTGTAGCGCATTGGAGCTCATCTGAAATTACTTCTGGCAGCTGATTGGTTCAAGAAAGTATAGAAAAAGAAAAACGAATCTTTGCAGATGTATGCTAGTCCTAGCAACTTGTACATCAAAGACGTTGAAGCTGAATAGGGCACATGTCACACCCTTCAGAGCTCCTAAGGGTCTAACCTAAGGAAGTCTGTTTTGCCACTGCGTAAAATCAACCCAAGACCTTGCAGGTGCCCTCGCCGTATCCAGTAAAATTTCTTCGCTGTACCTGGATCTTTTTGAACACTTAACTGTATTTGAGCTTAGTGCTTCTATAGTCTCCACTACAATTGACACGTGTTCCTATGTTCTGTGCCCCCTCTACCAGCATCCAGCCATGCGTTCCGATGGGCCTGATCATACGGACACTTTGGGGCTGTGTTGTAGGTTGCGTGGCTGGCTGTTCTATGGCTGACATTCGATACAAGCCATGATACTGCTGTTGCATGAAAATTGTTGTGGAACTCCTATTTACGAGTTTCACTGTAAAATGTAAGCTTACACGTGTTTACTTCTTGCATCATAGTTTTCTTGAACAGCCAAATTATGCAAATGGCACTCAACCTAATCGATAGGAAATAGCAGTTCACAAGCCTCTGCTTCCATGAGTGGTGTTTTTTATTGGCCAGCACCTTGGCTGCCAGTTTAAGCATGAACAGGGCAAACAATGATGCGAAGTGCCTTGATGAACAATGCGTACCAAGAAATGCTCTCTTGCTGAAAAGCTTGGAAACAGGAAAAGCAGAAATGAGCACAAAATCTTTTTATTCATTCATTCATTTATTATAATTGCCAGAACGAAAAATGCAAATCACTGTTTTGCCAGTGTCCAATAGCAAGCTCACGGAGATTCACATTAGCGATCCTCATAATGAAACCCTTTGATAGATTGTCATAATTGCTTCTGCATTTCAGCATCATTCACTAACATAGTGCAAGGACTAATAAGCTTCGGTATTTCCTTTTTTGCTCAACCTCCGTCCCTCCCTTTTTCACTGTGTCTGCTGCCCTATTACATCACTGTGCATATTGCGATCAACAGACTTTTGCTTTACTTCAGCCGAAGTGAGATGGCTCTTTTCTTTTTCCACAGCTGTTCCAGCACTTGCTGTCCGTGAAGCATGACAAGTGGAATTCAATGAAGAAGGAGAGTGCAGAGCACCTCAAGGAGCTGTCCGAGGTCTACTCGGGTGCAAAGCCCCTCACTCGCGTCGAGAAGAACGGTGTGTGTTCACTGTTTTCCTCGCACAATTGCTGGATTAGCAGTGCCACTCCAGCAGGTTTTCCCCAATGTCTAGCAGATCTATCTTAGGCTTCAGCAACATGGCTAGGTGAGCTTGTTGGTACCATCTATCAGCATAAATTAAAGCACAAATCATTCTGAAACTAGTCCAGTGCACTATTCCGCTTCCAGGCTGACCTGAATTTGTAACAGTGGGTTAATTCAGACTCTCAAAACGTACCCTCAGGTCTACTCCAAGCTTAGAGCCTGGATACAGAGGAAACCTGGATTATCGGCAAGAGCAGATTGGCACTCTGCTTCAAGAATGCGAAAGGCCTCCTGGTTTGATACGTGTTCCACAAGAAAAGCGTGGATGACACTCAATCTTTTCACTGAGTGTCACCGGTGATGGAATGCCCAACTTGAGATGCTGCACCACCGGGTTTGTCTTCCATAGACAAGGGCTTTCCACAAACGGCATTTTAGGATTCCATGAGCAGCCAACACGAACCCGACCCTAACCTCCACTTGGGCAGATCTTTACATTACAGTTTGAATTTAACAGACCCACCGCACACTACATCCTCACTTTATAGAAAAGGCCATTGTGGCAGAAGTGCACAAGACTAATCGCTGTGCGATTGGCGGGTCTGCGCTGAAGGTATTTCATCCGTGCTCTCACGGTTACATGTGAGTGGGAATGGACTTGGATATTGTGCAAGCTGAAAGCCACTTTGGAAACTAACAGTGTGTGTGTAGTGTCGGTAATCACCAATGCAGGGTCCGAAGGGGAATGGCTAACGAAGGGATGTACTGGCCGCGAGACGTCAGAATGTTGAGCAGCACGCAAGATGAGAAGCGCGAACATCTTAGAGTGACCGAGAAGGTTGAGAACAACTGGTTCCAACAGGAAGTCGGTTCCGAAACCTGACACAGCAGTCCACCTGGCTCGTTGCCTACATATGGCGAGCGGCCATTTAAACGGCATATTGTAACGTAACGGTCACGCATTCAGACTTGTTCACGCACGATTCGTAGTACAGATGCGCTGATTGCAGCATGGTGCATATCCGTATAGACTAGTTTACTTCCGCAGTACGTCCATTTATACTTTCATCTTAAATAAAAACTTGCAACTAGCACTTCGACGTGAGCGATGGCGCACTGCAGTCTCATGTCCGGGCGACGTGGGATTTTAGGCTTAGCATTGCGAAGACCCTTCCTTTTTTGCGTTGGACATGGCCTTGAAGACGCAAATCTGTAATTTTCCCGCTTTTCACAATCGCGGTAAACTGTCCGAGATGCGTGGAGATGCGAGATAAACTTTGAATTGGCACATTTTATATTTCAACTTACTGATGTATCAAACTATTTCACGATACCCTTTGAGTTTGATATATCGGGGATCGGCTGTATTATTATTATTATTATTTATATTACGAATACACTCGAACCCATTTATAACGATCCCAGATATAACGATCTATCGGTTGTAACGACCACATTTCAATTCATTTACGGTTTTCCGACGCTCCCTATGGAAACTGCTTCCAGATATAACGAACATTATTTAAATCACCGTAATGCTACAGCAAATGCTTTGAACCCAAAAAGAGAGCACTTGTGAAGTGCCAAAGCATGGAAGCGCGACCCATTTGGGCGCATGGCAGAGTGCCCAGCTCCAGTCCAACTGTGACGATGATATGGCCTTCGAGATGAGCGAGTGACTGCCTCGCGTGGATTTCCGAATCCGTGAAGAAGGTCACGCGTTGTCAAGGGACGCCTCCAGTACAGAGGCGTGCCGCATACAGCATAAAAATCATGGTGCGGAGCACGCACTGGTGCAATATTGGATACCAAGACAGAGTCACTCTCATTTTTGCGCAATTGTCCGTGCAGCTCCATGTGCATTACACCTGATTCAACGATTTGAAACGACCATCTATGTCCTTCCGTGATGAGAACAACGGCCGCTCAAATGTTCCTGTCGACGCGGCCCGAGTTGGCGAGAACGCTGCACCGCCCGCTGTCGCCACGCAATGTTGCAAAGGATCTGCGAATACTACGCCGTTATCAGGAGATCACGGTTTGGCGTCGTTTCGTTTACGCATTGCCGATCGCTGATAACGGTTTGCGGTGACGCTTTACCTTTCGAACATTGCATTTTGTTTTGCCTGATACGACATAGATAACGTAATTTTGTGGCTCTTGTGTGGCTGGTCGTAATTCTGAGACCATGATGTCCGAGACCTTCGCAGAATGGCAGCATGCCGCAGTAGTTTCCGAAGTTTACGCTTCCGGCCTAGCAGAACGCTTTGCTCTCATGTGCAGAATATAGTCACGTCCCGCTGGTAGTAAAATATATCAAGCTCTCAAATAAAAAATGGCGGCTGCACTTGCAGTTTTTAAATGGTGATCGGAACCAGGCGTCGTTTTGAAAGAGGTACACGACACCGCATTTCGTTCTTTGGATGTACGTTTCTAACGAAAGTTTGCAGCTAGGTACGGGAATGCACCGAGAACAAAATGACACTGGAAATCTGGTTTCCAGACCAAAGTGCTGTTGAATTGAAACTGCTGACACCAGCTTCAGTGCAGTTATTTTTTTAGCATTTTTAAGGGCGTGTCCGTATATATTGAACTACGTGATAAAACGACCACTTTTTGCGGAACTATCGAGTTTGTTATAAACGTGTTCCACTGTATCATTAAAAACTGTATTTAAGGAGAGGTTAACACCTATATGTGGCGCCGGCTGCTCCTTGTCCCGTTTTCAGTGCTGCTTGCTCCCAAAACCTTATGCTCGTTTAGTCGCCGAATGAGAGAAAAATTGTCATCCACCCAAGAGTAGCTCAAAGGTACGAACGGAACCCATACAGGTTTCTCGGAAAGAAAGCTTTGCAGCTGGAAGAAATATTTGTCCTTGTCTGGAGATCAAACCCAGGACCCAAGGCCTTTCTGGGGTGGTCGTTGTACTATCTTACGTAACCAGGCAGCTTGAAGATGGTAGCAGGAGGCTGACTGATTCAGCAACTTGAATGTCAGAGAGACTGTGTACTATCTGGTACCATCTACCATTTGCCCATTAGTGCAGTATGTTACCACACATACAGCGTAACTCCAGAATAGCTGTACAGATAACTACACTTAACTAGTTACCTTTTTGATTCGTTGTACTATACCTTTTTTTTTTTTCATTTTTCTTCATTGTTTACTTCACCATCAGAAGTTTATAGCTGATTTTGCATCGTTGTAGTATGAGGGAGGCGTTTAGAAGCCTTGGCTTATTTTCTGTAAGGCAACGCTTTTCACCACTGGAGGAGGTTAAGGCCAGTGTGTCGGAGCGGAACGAAAACAAAAACGAAAAACGAAACAAAACATTTTTGACCGGAACGAAAATGTAACAGAAACGTTATTTATTGTTTTGTTTTGGAGTTAAACCAAAATATTTTTATCGGTTTTCACTTCAAGGGGAAAGTCATCAATCCAGAACAAGCGATGTCAGGCAACGTCAGAATTAGCGTGTATCTCAGGTTTCCGCATAAACGCAGTATCTCAGGCAGGCATAGTGCGAGCGATAGCCAGTCGAGTGCTCCACTAATCTAAGCCTGCCACTCGGTGCACTAGCAGACCGGCAACGTCGCAAAACCCAGGGTTTGCACGCTAAGAGCTTACAGTTTCGTTTTCTACGGGTACAACGCTTTGTTACTGAAGTTTTATCCTTTGTATGTGTTCGTTTAAGTTCGTTTTATCGGAACAGCGATCTCGAATGACGGCGAGTACACTCGATGACATCCTGCTTCTGAGATCATGCCCAGTGCCTTGACTCAAGGCACTGAGCATCATCTCAGAATTCACTTTTTGAGAAAAATAATACTATGTTTTTATTGTCACTTTGCTTCAAAAATTTTTGCATGCGAACCAAAACTGTTATGAACCGTTACTGATCATTTTTTTATTTTTCGTTCCGGAGCAATACCGGAACGGAACTTTTATCAGTGGAACGAAACTAAAACCAGAACGAAATACATTTCGGTCCGACACTCTGTTTAAGGCACACAGTTTGACTGGCATTTGCTGTGACTTGCAGTTAACCTGCAGGCCTGGTTCTCGGAGATGAGCAAGCAGATTGACTCCCTCAGTTACGAAGACACGACAGCCACCGGCCGCAAGATTGTCCAGCTTATCCAGGCCTTGGAAGAGGTAATGCCTGCGAGCTGTTTTTCGTAGCTTGCGAAACTCAACTCAACTGAGTGGTATTCCTTGCTGCATTTTCGATTTATTCCACTGCTCCGCAGGGCTCTTCAACCAAGAAGGAAGTTTCTGTAAAAAAGAATGCAGGCATCTGTGTGAATTGCTACTGCTTTTGATGAGTGTGGTGAACAAAGGGAATAAGATTTGTGCAGAAACCATCGGCAATGATTGTCAATGGCAGCAAGTAGCCAAACGCTTGTAGAAAGCCATTTGCTTTATTAAAGTGGTCCTGTACCACTTTTTATCAATGTCGAAAAGTGCATTCGAAGTGAAAATAGACTATTTCAGAAATACTTTGCCACGAGAAATATTTCAACGTGTTCAGCATAAGCGGAGTTATTGACAATCACAGATCCCCTTAACGGTGGTTCTCCCATTCCTTCTTCAATGCCTTGCACTGCGAAGGCTACGGTGGAGCAGGGGGAACGTCACCGTGCCGCGCAGTTCAAATTTGGTTTTCGATGTTCACGTAGACACCAGTATTTCCGATTTCGGCACCTATGATTACTAGTCTAGGACGCAGGCAATTCCCATTGCCACACTCAAAACTAAACAGGGCTCAGGCAGTCTCGCTGCGCTTATTGCAAACGGGTACATACCCCACGCCGTACCACATTAACAAAATATATCCAGAGAGGGAGATTAGGATGGAATGTAATGATTGTAATGGCATCATTGTAAATCAAACATATGCTCGCGGGGTGCCCCGCAACTCTTCCCAGCCTCCTGGAAGAATGGACTCGATGGGAAAAAAGAATACAAAGCCCATTGCTTCAAGACCAACTAAGGGCTGTCCAGAGGGCCCATGATGTCGCTGAAGGGCTTGGCCTGACAGTGCCAACGTGGGAGCGGCCCGCCTCGGCTTAAGTCTAGCCTCCGGACCTCTTTAAACAAAGTTTACACACACACACACACACCTATGATGCGCCAAACGCGGTTGTCCTCAGTCAGCCACAGTGCCTGTGGCGGTCGCGGCATCCATGCTACTTAGCAGACCACAGCTACATGCAACTGTAGTGCATATGCGCAGCGTTTGCTTTGTGTGCGACAAGGCTTGAGTGCGTGCTCGCTCTCATATGCTCCAGTCTGGCCGTGCTACATGGTGCGGATCGGGGCCTTGTCCTGCGCCAGCTTGACAGACTGATAGTAGCCACATCCAGCTCCTTGCGCATTTTGATGCGCTATCAATAGCTCAATACAAAGCAAAGTCTGCCAAGGCATCTAGCCAGGAGCGGCCAGGAGTGAGCACGCGCTGGCAAGCATGCGTGTGGTCTGATCTTAAGTTTCGCATGGTTCGAGGCTGGTTGAGTGTTCAAAACTAGTCAAAATTAGCTAGACCCAATGGCTACGACACCAATAAGCAGGGTGGCCAAAGTTTCATTCCTACTGGGCGAAAGCATGAGTAGACGATAGTCGGTTTGTACATGGAAATTTATCTCTGTTTTTAAGAGGTAATATTGTTTTGTACATCCTGTCCCCAAATGTGTATATTGCAGTTGTCTTATGTTTGCTGCATTGGCTAACCTCTAGAAAGCCAGTAGTGTTCCTTAAACTCCAAAATAGAAAATAAAATAAAAATTTGGAGTAGATCAATCCTCGTTGTGTATGCAGGTAGAGCAGTTCCACGGGCTGGAGAGCAACCTGCAGGTGAAGCAGTTCCTGACCGAGACGCGCCAGTACCTTCACAGCATGCTGCGCGTCATCAACGTCAAGGAGGAAGTGCTCGTCACCCTCGAAGTCATCGCTGACCTCTCCTACGCTTGGCAGATCATCGACAGGTACTGCCTCTCTTGCAAGCACACCTTCGCGACCCCTGCACTGTCGCGATGTCTCTATGCATTGGCAGATCCCTGAGACAGAGCTGATTCCCTTTTCCTTGCAACTTTTCCTTTCCAAGAGATCAGAAGCCTTGTAGGCTACTAGTTCCACAAGTTACTGATGTATAACTTTCACAAAAACACAAAGGCCTGTGGCCATTGCCAGTGACTGCTTGTTGGCCTTTACCTACTAGTTCCACAAGTTACTGATGTATAACTTTCACAAAAACACAAAGGCCTGTGGCCATTGCCAGTGACTGCTTGTTGGCCTTTACCTACTAGTTCCACAAGTTACTGATGTATAACTTCCACAAAAACACAAAGGCCTGTGGCCATTGCCAGTGACTGCTTGTTGACCTTTACTATTTTTGTCATAGGGTGTGTACATTATGCAGCTTGCTGTGGCTGTAGTCAGCATTTTACTGCTAACTAGTCCATGTCCTTCGTGCACATTGGTGACATATGTGTACGAATGCTATACGTTAATTGGTGACTTGTCTTGCACAGCTTATGAATTTTTGCTGTGGATTATGTTCACGCCCCTTCTCTTGTGAATTACATTCACTGGATAAGCGAGCGACTACTCAAAATAATTACAATGCTATGACCCAGAATGGTCAACTAGCACCAGCTCTGCCCTATACTACTTGTCTACTATTGCCTGCAGACACTGTGCACATTGAAGACATTGGAGTACATACTATTGCGCTTCCAGCATTTTGCATGCAAGGAACAGGTGAATAAGCCATCAGCTTGTTTGTGTGATGTGCGTGAATGTTTGAGTCTTGCACAAAACGGATTAAATTATCCACAAGCAAAGAACACAGCCCACTGTGTTCTTTCGTACTCCGTCCTACTAAGCCTTTGTTTCCACGTCGCGCTAATATGTACCCCCTAAATTTGAATTATTCGTTGAGAGCCATTTTCGGAATCTATGTAAGAAAAGGTTTGGCCCTTAGAAATGCATGGGTGCAGGCCAAGACCTTCATCCGGAATCCAATTAACCGAAAAATCAAGTTAGCAAGAGTCGAATCAATGAAGGCCTACTGTACTAAGGACGAAGCTTGAACATAGGTTCGATGCTATTCTGGGGCAGTCGGGAAGAGAAGAAATTGATGGTCATCTTACATTTACAGTTACACACCATTCATGCAGAAGGGAATCAAGAGCGACCCGTCCATGGTCATCAAACTTCGGGCCACGTTCCTCAAGGTAATGCCCTTCTGATAGTCAATAATGAAAGGCCTACGATCAGTCTGTTTTGGTAATGCAGTAATGCAGTGTAGCCATTTTAGCAGGTTTTCTCTGAGATCTAGCAAATTTTAGGTATGTTTGGCGGCAGAAATGCACTTTCAGTGGGTAGCAAACCAGGTTTTGAATAATTTGAAAATTTTCAATTTGAAAAGCATGTTCTGCTAGCTGAGAGCACCAGTAACGAAAGACCTTAAACGGGTGATAAAGTCTTCAAATGTCTTACCCAACTGAGCCCAGTCAGCACCTTGATCCAGTCCATGACGCACTGATGTGCCGTTGCCGATCCCGACAACGTGGATCTTTCATTAAAGTGTCACACGAATGTCACTTGTAGACATGCGGAGCTTTTGCTCCCATCTCTCTTGCAGCTGGCCACGGCCCTGGACCTGCCGCTTCTGCGCATCAACCAAGCCAACAGTCCGGACCTGGTGTCAGTCTCGCAGTACTATTCCACCGAGCTGGTCAACTACGTCCGCAAGGTGCTGCACATAATTCCGGAGACCATGTTTGGTGTCCTCGCCCGCATCGTGGAGCTGCAGACGACGGCCATCAAGGAGGTGCCCACCCGCCTCATGAAGGACCAGCTCAAGGCCTATGCTCAGCTGGACCAGCGCTACGAGGTGAGCGTTTTTCAAGTGAATCACATGTGTCACCCACCAGGTGGCGCTCAGTGGCCATGCTATACTGCTGCTAAGCACGAGGTTGTGGATTCGATGCATGGCTGCTGTGGCCATGTTGATCAGGCTGGAGTGCAAAAACACTTGTGCACTTAGATTATACATGTGTTTAAAAACACCCAGATGGTCAACATTAACCTGAAGGCCTATAGTGTCTCTGAAAGCCATTGTGTTGTTTTGAACGAAGAGAAGGGAAACTAAGGTGCCCGTCATTTGTTAGTCACAACCATATGAAGCCAATAGATAATGAAGCCAAGAAAAGCATAAGGGAGTCATTCGTAATTTCTAATTGCAGAGTGTAATTGATAAGCTAAAGAAAGTTGAAAGTGTAGGAAAAAAAACAACTTTCTGTTGGTGGGAGTCAAACCCACAAATTCCGCGTTACGCAGTTCGCAATACAAATGGGTTTGTCTTCCACTGGCGACGAGTTTTTTTCATCCGCTTTCACTTCCCTTTAGCTTATTAATTCTATGCTTCAAATGAAAGCTACAAATGACTTCCCCTGTGCTTTCCCTGGCTTCATTATCTGTCGGCTTCACATGGATGGGTTGCTCAAGAATGTTCCCACCCTGCATAATTAAATTAATTGTGATTTCATATTTGCTCTTGCTCGATCAGTTTGACATTCCAATTTCCAACACTGCCCTTTCTCATGTCTCTCCTGTCAGGTGGCCAAGCTGACGTACTCCATCTCGGTGTTCACCGAGGGCATCCTGATGATGAAGAAGACGCTGGTCGGCATCGTCCAGATCGACCCCAAGCAGCTGCTCGAAGACGGCATCCGCAGGGAGCTGGTCAACCAGGTCATGCGTGCCCTGCACAATGGGCTTGTCTTCAACCCCAGGGCCAAGGTGTGTGTGTATCTTAGTGCCAGTGGTTAAAAAAATGTCGCAGTTTCGCCCGAAAGGGGAAGCATCGATTGCGATAGCAAATTAGTAGAACGTTATTCGGAGTGGGGATAGTAGTTTTATCGGCTGCATAAACTTGGACACATTGGCTTACTAACTGAATTAACAATCGTGGTGTCAGCGCGCACAAGCAAACACGAATAGATCACACTGAATGACCGCAGCCAACGACTGTCAAAACGCTGGCAGCAAGCGCAAGTTCGCGCGGTCTATTGCTTCAACGGAAACTGAGCGATGAATGCACAGCGCATACAAATGTCAGAGCCGTGTAGAGATAAGAGACGGTGCGGGCGACCGCCGGGCAGAGAAGAAGTTGTTGGCAGAGGAGAAGCTGCCCCCCCCCCCTCCCCCCCTCTTCTCGTTTCTTGCTTTCGCGTGGGAGATTGAGTGGCAAGATACGCCTTTGGCGCCGGAGCACAGCGCCGCCCCGCCTCCCTCCCTCCCATACTCCAATGGCCTTTCGCGGGACGGTCGCGTTTGCTTTCCGCCGTGCATTCGCTCTCCGTGATAGCGCTCGTTGGAGTTCGCCCTCCGTGATAGCGCGCGTCCCCCGGTGCTTTCGCTCGTGCATACGGCGTGCGGCGACGATTTTATCGCCCTTGGAATCTATACGGAACCTCACGGCGACGGCGACGCCGACGGCAGAAATCCGGTTGAAGTGTCCATATAATTGCTATCGCAATAAAAAGTGTGCTCCTGGTTGGTTATGCATCGGAAGCCTCAAAGTTAAGGACCATCACGGGAACCGTGCACAAGAGAACATGATCACAACAGAATTACAGCATAGTGCCATTTTGTATGTTACAATACTACAGCAGACTTCCATTAATTCGACTCTGGTTAATTTGATTTCTCACCTAATTCAATCGGGACCCAAGGATTCCACCGAGGAATCCTTGGGTCCCGATTGAATTAGGATTGAATGGTGCTTGTGCACCATTCAATCGACTGGTGCACAAGCATTTTTATGGTCTCAGATTTTCTGCCTGCTGTAAGAAGATTTATAAGACTAGTGGCTCACAATGTCTGATGGCAGTATTTACTCAATTCTAACAAGTCTTTCTTTCTTTCATTTTATTATTATTACCCAAGGAAATTGGGCCGCAAATTCATACAAAACCAAAACTGCCTTTGCAGCATTTGTATGTTTTACCGCATAACACGGATGTATTGCGGCGAAGCTCGCTTTAGGAAACCGGCCGTCATTGGACTTTTGCTTAATTTTCTTGTTAACAAATTGAGTGTGCATTACATTTCTACTGTGCTTAGGAGCGTTAATGTAATTTCTATGTTAGTTTTCTACTTTGTACTCAAATAAAGTGTTCGTACATTTTTTTTCTTTTTTTTTTTGCGGTGTGTTAGAATCGGGCAAATATTGCAGAATAAATCAGTGGTGTGTTTTGGTGCTTTTTTTTTGCATCTTGTTTAATTTGACCAACTGGCTAATTCAATCAGATTTGTCGGTCCCATCAAGCTCAAGTTATTGGAAGTCGACTGTATAACGAAACGAGCCAAGTGTTAAATGGAAGGCAAGGTATCATCATTGCACACATGTAGCTATAAATAGAAAGCATGAAACATCTAACAGTAAGAAGGTAGCATAGAAACAAGTACATGAATAATGAAATAAAGATTAATAAGTAGCAAAAAAAATATATGTGACATTATTACGTTTTGACAGCGTTCATATGATAAATTCAGTAGTTAGTAAAGTACATTAGGAGATTTCCTGATGCTGTTATCCCACTGCTTTAATGGACCACACTGTTATAAACTAGCCAAGTCCTTGAAATGTCAATGTTCAGATGTAGGAGAATATGTCCGAGATGGGTATTCGGGGAAGCATGCTTAGTGTTATAGAAAGCTACCTGTCTAACCGTACTTTTCGAGTTAGAATTGGCAGTACTCTGTCCAGACCTTTTATTCAGGAAACCGGGGTTCCACAGGGTGGAGTACTTAGTTGTACGCTCTTCATTGTAAAGATGAATTCCTTGCATTCAGTCATTCCACGCAGTATGTTTTATTCGGTATACGTAGATGACGTACAGATAGGATTTCGGTCGTGCAACCTGGCAATCTGTGAGCGACAGGTTCAGCTCGGTCTCAACAAAGTCTCCAAATGGGCTGATGAAAATGGCTTTAAGCTCAACCCGAATAAAAGCTCTTGTGTTCTTTTTACACGAAACAGAAGATTGAACGTTGATCCTGACGTAGAGCTGTATGGACAGCGGATACCTGTAAGTACCGAATACAAATTTCTGGGCATAATACTAGACACCAAGCTTACATTCATCCCACACATAAAGTATCTTAAGAACAAATGCCTAAAGACAATGAACATTCTTAAACTTTTGTCGCACACAACGTGGGGTAGTGATAGGAAATGCCTCATGAACCTATATAAGAGCCTTATACATACACGATTAGACTACGGGGCTATAGTGTACCAGTCTGCTACGCCGAGCGCGCTAAAGATGTTGGATCCCGTGCACCATCTAGGCATCCGCTTGGCCACAGGTGCTTTTAGGACAAGTCCTGTGGCAAGCCTCTACGTAGAGGCAAATGAGTGGTCATTCCACCTACAAAGGACATATTCCAGCTTCACATATTTTCTCAAGGTAAACGCCAATTCTGAACATCCGGCATATCCGACCATAAATGACACGACTAATACCACACTCTTTCACAATCGACCTGCAGCGAGAGAACCTTTCTCGTTGCGTGTGCGGAGCCTCAGCAAAGAACTAGGTGTACCACTCCTTGAACAACGTCTCATGCCTCCAGCAAAGTTGTTACCGTCGTGGCAGTGGCAGCTCATAGATTGTGACACATCATTTATAGAAGTCACGAAACATGCGCCAGAGGCACACATTAAAATGCATTTCCTAGAACTCCAATCTAAATACTCATGTACAGAGTTTTATACAGACGCGTCCAAGTCACATGCCGGGGTATCTTATGCAGCCATCGGTCCATCATTTTCGGAATCCGGTGTACTGCACCCGGAGACAAGCATCTTTACGGCTGAGGCCTACGCACTATTATCGGCAGTGAAGTTTATAATGAAATCAAAACTTCAAAAGACTATTATATTTACAGACTCCCAAAGTGTTGTGAAAGCATTGAAGTCGCTGTGTAAACACAGAAACCCTGTACTTACTGAGCTCTATTCCATTTTATGCAGAGCGTATATATCTAACCAGCATGTGATTATA
Organism: Dermacentor silvarum; assembly: GCF_013339745.2. Lineage (NCBI taxonomy): Eukaryota > Metazoa > Arthropoda > Arachnida > Ixodida > Ixodidae > Dermacentor > Dermacentor silvarum. Next base: position 42,777,609 of record NC_051163.1, read on the forward strand.
TGCTGGGTGCCTGGCCATAGAGGCATTGAGGGTAATGAGCTTGCAGACCAGTTAGCCACATCAACTATACCGCAAACTAATAATCCTGCCGCTGCTATTCCTCCCACAGATCTGAAGCCTTTTTTGCGAAGGAAACTGCGAGTCCACTGGCAGCACTTGTGGGACGCTGAAACAAATAATAAACTTCGCATGATTAAACCACATTTAGGTTTCTGGCCCTCAGCTACGAAAACACGACGAATTGATGTCCTATTCTGTCGTCTCAGAATAGGACACACGTACGGCACCCACAATTTTTTGCTTACTGGTGATGAACCACCAACCTGTGGTAGATGTGGTGAGAGGCTGACCGTCCTCCACGTCCTGCTGGAGTGTCGGGAAGCTGAAACGGAAAGAAGAAAACATTTTCCTGTAGCATACCGCTATCATATCCCTCTTCATCCCGTGATGTTTATTGGTGAAGAACCACTTTTTAACGCCAAAGCAATCCTCGGATTTTTGAACGATGTTGTGCTACATGTTATTAGCCCAATAAGTTCGTAGCGCATCCTCTCTCTAGAGGATGCCGCTGTGATAGTTTTTTGTAGCACATGCCTCCAGTCCTTTGTGGTTCAAGGGCTCTGTATTGGCAGTTTTAAATATTTTAAATATTGTGTCACTCTTTCCCAATGCATTCTTCATTTCATAGTACGCCTCAGTAGTCATTGCCATGATTTTAGTACATATATATTTTACGCACTTTACAGCGATTATTTTTAGGCCCCTTTACAGCCACGCCTCATCTACTACTCAGAATTCATCGCTCCACTGCAAACTCACAAACAATGGCATGGCGCTCTTTGGCCATACTTGGCCCTTGCGCCATTAAAACACCATACATCATCATCAGATGTAGGAGAATGACACACGTGCAGACAGCATCCGTCATTCTGTATTCAAATTAACTATACACAAACGAATAAGTAGTGGCCTTCCTATTCAGCTCATAGAATTCTACACCGCATCACCTACACTCTGCTGGCTAGACAATCTATCAATGTGTGACATCATTGTTGCATATACCTAGTCAGTTGGAACGCTAGCAGTGCCACTTGACTGGCCATACCATGTTAATTCATGCCATTCATGTTGCCATGAATTCCTAACTCGGAAGGGGGGAGGATCACGTGGGATTCTATGATTGAAGTTGCTACAATTTGAACTCGGAAATTAAGCATAGTGGTTACGTCCTCTGGCCCGTAATAGCTTGCCAGACGATTTTGCATGGCTGAAGTGTTTTGGGTGTCCTCCTTCAACCTTTATGGCGCTAGTGTGTTAGCCTGCCGTAGAGATGATATACCATTTCCAGGACATAAAAGATGGACGTATACTAGATGGAAAAGCAACACTGTTGGTGGCGTCTTGTTATGTGTTCATTGAAAGTATGCAGCAATGAGCAGCTCTGTTCTTAGCTGCTGGCATAAATGTGCCAGCATAGGCATAATTGTAAGCATGTAGCTGACTGCAGCAGGACATGATTTTGCTATGTCTAGTTGATGTCATTACTTTTCTGATGTTGCACATGATCTGTAAGAATGTAGGGGCATAAAAAGATTTGAGTCTTCACTTCTTTTGCTCAGAATGATGCCAGTGCAGTGAACTTCACAAATGCAATAATTTTTTTGTTACTCCGGAAGCACATGCTGTGTTGGCAGGTCCATAATTTGATTTGATAGTCGGTCGTCTTCATGAAGATGGCGCAGATACATTGACACATTTGTGGCCGCAGCGGTTGTGTTTTTTCTTCTCTTCTGATCTCTTATGTCCATTTGTCTGTACAGACATTTTGAATACTTATTAGTCACCAACTAGTAGCCCATTTATCCATTCTGCTGTAACTGCTGCTGCAGCCCAGTGAGTTGGTGCCCAAGCTGACGGCCTTGGGCAAGGTGATGGACGGCTACTACCGGTCGTTCGAGTACATCCAGGACTACGTGAGCATCTACGGGCTGCGTGTCTGGCAAGAGGAGGTGTCTCGCATCGTCAGCTACAATGTGGAGCAGGAGTGCAACGCTTTCCTTCGACAAAAGGTATGTTCCATGTGCAAAACGTGTCTGTTGGTTGCCTTCTCAAAGAAATGCAGGAAAGATGCGCTTGAACAAACTTTAGGGGCCTCAAGAATTTATTCACTCTGGGTTGCATTAAATGTTTCCTTTTTTTTTACTGCGTTTATTATTTTTATACTTTGCCGGAGGATCATTGTCAAAGCCAAGCGATAGCATCCCAGCAGATCTGCCGATCCGCAGCAGATCTATTAGCTGCTGGGGACAGTAATTTGTGAGCTCAATTTGTGTCAACGCTCTGAGACGTGTGGGTGCTGTGACATAGGGACATGTCAGAGTGTACTCGGCAGGTAGCCTTCAGCCTCACCATCTGACGAAACAAGATAATTGCTCATCTGTTCATATTTCCTGCATCTAAGGTTATACGATCAGATATGCTGTGGCCAGTGTCCAACGAAGCATTTCCCGTGTTGCAAATTATTTTTGTGTGTGTGTGTTCTGCATTCACATGCCAGTGCTCCAGCATGGCACTACATGTACAACAGAGGAACACATTGTGTGTGGTGTATGCAGACCATCTCTCTTTCTTGCTTGTAGTGGGACCATGACGCCGATACCACAAGTGCAGATAAAGTGTCCATATGATTGTTATTGCGATAATACAAAAATATTGTCAAGCCTCAATACAACGAACATAGATATAATGAATTACTGGATATAACGAAATTGGTATAAAATTCACATATTTTTCTTTTGCCACTATCGGCATGTATGCTTATAACGAATATCAGATATAACGAAGGTACTATTCTCTTGTCAGATGCGACCTTACTATAACGAACAGTGAATGTCTGAAACGCTGCTCATGGTTCTGATTAGAGCATCACCAATTAAAAGGACCGTGAGGTGAACATTACCGTCATGTTTCCAGGATGCTTCCTTCATGCTTCTTGCTTTTGTTTTGTATGCCGTTCTTTCCCTTCACAAGTTCAAAACAAACGCTTGGAAATGCAGGTCCAAGACTGGCAGAGTGTCTACCAGTCGCGCACTATCCCTATTCCGACATTCCCTCCATTGGACCAGGCGTCAGTCAACTTCATTGGCAGGCTAGCACGCGAGGTTCTACGTGTTACTGATCCAAAGTGAGTATCACCATCATGTATACCATTTGTTTTTAGTTTTGTTTTCAATGTAAAATTTTTTTATTATTATTACCTGTGGCAGATACTGCTGTTCCACCTTATCAGGGGGATTTCTGGAATAGGTGGAAATAACCTGCATGAGAAATTGGAGTCTCCGTGCAGCAAATTAAGAGGATTTCCTGATTAACTGCTAAATTATTCACACCAGAGCACATGTTGAAATTGCGAAATGGAAGTTGAGTGGTATTGAAGCGATATGTCTGCATAGTACAAATGCTAAGACAAGCGCCATTTCGTAGGTGGCTGTCCTACAAGATCTGCTAAAAAGTGCACTGGCACTGGCACGCTGCGTAAAGGGACACTAAATGGAAATGTTAACTCAAGCTAAAGTCATAGATAAATGCTCGAGAACGTCTAAGGCATCAATTATATCGCGAACAGCGCTTCAGTAATCAAGAAATTGAGGTAAACGCAGGACTCAATTTGAGACTCCCCCGGGACATTCAAGTACTAGCCCGATGGCATAGGCACTCCTCATTATAATTCTGTCACTAGTACTCAACCACAGATATTAAAAACATCATTGCATTGCATTATAAGGCGAAAGAAAATGCTTTTTATCTACTTCTCTTTGATTCTTGGAAAAAATAGCTTTTTGATGTTACCCTTGACAATGACGTGGGCAGTCAAAAGGCGTCACTCTTGCTCATCTCTGGGCCGCCCATGCTTTCACGTTTCAGTAGTTCCATTATCGCGTAGTGCTGTGCTGGTTTTGCTGGCTCGCGAAGCTCTCCAAACTGCAAGTAGCAGAAACTGCCATGTCCATGTGATGTCGCGGTATGCCCGAATGGTCCACATCACTGGATCAAGAGCAACTGCAGCGGCGAATCCAATGCTCTGTCTTGGCTCAGTTTCTCCATGGCCGCGCATTAGCGTTTTCTTTTTTAACTGTAGCGCTGTCTGTCGGCTGCCGTTTTAGGCAGTAAAGGGCGGTGATGGCGTGTGCAATGTCACCACTCCCCGCTCGGGGGTGGGCGATTTGAATTGCGCTGAAGGCATGCGGACCGTTCAGACGTGATTTTCTCCAAGGCTTCTCTTAGCATGACACAAGCGCTGCGAGGTTCCTATGATAGTATTTTAACTGTCCGCGTTGCCTTAGTAATTTGTCTTTGGTGTCCTTTTATCCTGAATTGCAAATGAGAGGCTTTTGGAAAACTCCAAAACTGGAACACCAATGTATTTGATAGTACATTTTAAGAACGAATATATATTGAAAGTGGTACTACTGTTAGGATTTATGCTAAGCTGACATGGCTGCACTCTTGCTTGGCTTCAATTTTGTAATTTAGACGTGTTCTCAATTGAGTGAGCAATTTAAAAGGTAATTAGTAAATTGTTTTTTAATTCAGCTACCTGGACATTGCACTTTGCCGTGCAAGTAATGTTCACCTCTTTGAGAAATATCCACCTGAATAAGTGGAACAGCGCTCTCACAGGCAATTTTTTTTTTCTTCAAAGTAAAAAACAAACACAGTATGTTGCAGTATTGTAGACGTGTGACTACTACATCAGAACTATGATAACAAAGCACATGTTGGCAGGTCAAGACGTAAGATCATCTGTTCCTTCTTGTCTTAACTCCTCTAGTGATTGTTTCAGAACTGTGCAAATATCCTCCTGTCTCGTTATTGTCACCACAGGTGGCTTGTAGGTTGGTCAGTTGTACACCATTGCACTGTAACTAAAAGTAGTCATTGTTAGCGCAGTGAAGCTGAAAAACAAAAGAAAGCTCCTCATAGCATTGCAACAATCTGCAGTAAATTTTTACATTTGTGCATGCATTCTTCCTTCAGATTCCTTCAGTTTAACCTAAGCCTCGTCTAGTTTTCCATGATGCAAGCAGTTGTGAATGTGCACGTTATAACAGTCTTTCTGCTCCTAGGACAACAGTCTACGTGGACCAGTCAAATGCCTGGTTCGACACCAAGTCACATGCAGAAGTCATCAACCTCAGCCTGTTCGCCCTGCTTCAGGCAAGAGAGATGCCCTCAGGGCTTTTCTTTAATGTGCATTTGCATTTTACGAGTACGGTAGGCAACAGAAATACTTGTGTTTGCAACGCTGAATGACCTGCGCTGCATGGTATGCATCAACCTGTGACATCACCTTTGTGCTGCATAAAATATTTTTTGCTATTGTGTTTTTGTGCTATTGTGTTTTTGTGCTATTGTGTTTTTATGCTATAAGTAGGAGAGTTGGATTTCAAGCGAGGCCTGTGCAGGAAAAATTTGTTGCACAGATTTCGATGCTACCCAACGCCACATTATATTAAAGAGGCCCGAGACGCCTTTTAGAGCCGGAGAAACGCGCTGGAATGAGTGTAACACCTTTTGAGGAACATATTTTCAAAGGAACTTTATAAAATGGCCCCAAATGAACAGAGATAAAGAGAGTGCAGAAGGATCATAGTGAAAAAAGAGCACGAATGGAACAAGGCTTGTGTTGTTGCCCTTCATTGCATTGCTTTTCTGTCTGCGCTTTTTTTTTTTTTTGTGTCGTTATAGAGAGTGTGATGTTTACTTTCCCCATGCCTTCTCAGCTAATCGATCTCCAATGAGTAACCTAACGAGTAACCATTCAAGACCGGCGTCTCACAAACTTGCCCGAGAGTGACAAAGGAACTGACAGGACAAGTAGGACACATAAACAACTACCCTGTACGAGTGTCCTAGAACATCTGAAAGAGTGTGCAGGCTTGTGTCCAATGGTTGGCGTCTGGGCTGTCGCGCCTCGTAGAACATCATCGCTGATGTTGCCAAAGCTGAAATAAGAGCAGGGTAGTTGAAAGCCACAGGAGAGAGCAAAATTTACCTAGTGCGCGAGTTTGTGAGTTCTGTGCTGTATGCAGTGGAGTTAGGTTAGCATGCTCACGACAGCATTGTCTACACTTTGGAAACATTTTCTTATTGTGATCAAAAAGTGGTACAGCTCTCCTTTAACATGGTGCAACATGTTAACAGAAGCAAACAGACTTGTGCTCTTTGCTTTCATGGGTGAAGTTACAGAAACGTCACCGTGTATGTTATATAGGGCACATTGTGCTTTGCCATAAGTGCTGCTAGACATGTAAATTACTTGCCTACTTGCACCAATCACCATGCTATGTGTAGGAAAAGGTTTGGTGCTGTAACCAAGCTGTCTGAGATTTATAGCTGTTATGAATGTACAGCTTGAAAGACACAGATGGCCAAGAAGACGCAGATGGCCTTTTGTGTGTATTTTACTTTTGCACTGTGTGTCAATGACTACAAATCCGCAATAACTATGACAACTGCCAGTCCTTGCACGTAAGTCATTCGTTTCTGCCTCCTTCACACAAACAGAAAAGCGTGGGCACACCTGGCCTGACGGGGCTGGACCGGCTGCTGTCATTCATGATAGTCAAGGAACTGCAGGGCGTGCTTCGGTCCCTGGAGAAGGGAATGGTCAAGGACAAGTCTTGGCAGGAGCTGCTCACCAACATGAGCAAAGCCCTGCAGCCAGTCGACGGTCTAGTCCGTAAGTGTTGCAACTGCATCAAAGCGTTATCCCCCACCACATTGGCTTATTGGCTGCGGCATTCTGCTGATCAGCACAAGGTTGCGGGTTTTACTACCGGCCACTGCGGCCACATTCCAATGGGATGGGAGAACGCTCGTGTACTTAGATTTAGGTAAACTTTAAAAAACCCTGAAAGGTCGAAATTGATCCGGAATCCTTCTCTACAGAATCTCTTAAGCCTCAGTGTTGCTTTGGGATGTTAAACCCAATCAATTAATCGATCGTACCATGATTACTAGTACTATAACAGCTACTAAAGTTTCGTGCCAGCTTTCCTTCAGTCAACATGGCCACATTTGCTAGTTTGTCAAGTATGATGGTTCCCACAGCCAGAAGAGACTGTCCTAGTCACTGAAGCAACATCTGGCTTTGACTGCCTAATTTGAATGTTGGTTCATGTGGTCAAGCATTTTCAGTGTTGATGCAGCTAAAGAAGCCAGTGTGCATCTCGTGTAAATTGTGGAAGGTGGTTAGCTCCTTTCAGTGTCACTCACTCACTGTCCTTGTGTTTGCATGGCGCAGAAAACGTGGGCAAAACGTACAGTGCGACCCTGACCAAGGTTGCCAAGACGTGGTCGGTTTTCCTCGAGAGCATGCTCAAGGTCAGTGCTTCCCGTCGCGCTGTGTTTAAATCATAGCTTAGCAGGCTATGATCGGGGTTGTACTGACTGAATGGCACCGTTGGATGGATGGTTATCCGATTTTTGTTGACTATGAAGAGTTGTTTCCTCTTCTGCTCTCGTGTAGTTTTTTTTTGTTTGTTTGTTTGTTTGTTTGTTTGTTTGTTTGTTTGTTTTTTTGTTTGTAGTTCTCAAGTCAGTCTGCTCCTTTCTTTTGCAGATTGGCCAGATGCAAATCTTGCGCAAAGCCATTGCACATGAACTGTACACAACAGCCAAGTTTGAGTCGAAGGACTTGGTTGGTGCTCTGCAGACCATGAATGAGTGAGAGATTCAACATTACTTTTTCGTCGAAGTGCTATGTTTGCTCTCTTTCACACTATGAGATACTTGGCTACTCAAAATTGAAATGCTCGAACATGTTGAAATGACATTCTGTGGTGTGTGTGTGCACTAAAAATTTAATTTGGAAGAACTTGTGTTTGGCAGCTGTTGACAGGGCAAATGAGGCAGTTGTAAGGTCACAAATGGTGACTGAGTTACAGGACAATTGTAGACATTCCCTCCCCGCTGGGCTGAACACAATACATGCCTCAACAATATTGCATGGAATTGGCAAACCATAGTACAGGTTTCTGACTGATAAAATTTTTTTATCGCTTTGCTGCCCCGCATGTCTATATGTACAGTGTTGTCTGTTGTACCTTCTCTTTTGTATATATTCTCGGAAATCTGAATTTTGGGGATGCCTTCAATATCACGTGACTAGCGCAAGACGCATCGGTACGAGCGACGGCATTCTTGGCACATTGCCAAGCATGCTACCATATTTTTGCGCATATAACCTGCAACAAAAATTCGAATAATTAAACAGTAAGGTCTTGGCTGGTTACATGCAAATTTCACCTTGAAGTCTGGCTTCACAGCAGGGTGTGGGTTATACGAGGAAAAATGCAGTATCTTATCACAGTACAGAAACGCTGCCACTTGTACTTGTTGACGTGTCCGGTGCTAGTCACGCGAAATATCGCGCAAGTGAAAGTATCTTCGAAAGTAATTGCCTGAGAATGCGGCTCACATTCTCAATGGGATCAGCCAGCCTTGAACGGCGGATGATAAGAGCGTAACAGAACTTGCACAACAAATTGCACAAATTGCAAGTGCAGCCTTAAACGACATAGTGGCTTGGCTTGCCCTGTGGTTTGAGCACGTTCGGCAACTACTAGATTGACTAGGCTTCGCTAGTTTCGGTTTCGAGGCCCAGCAACATAGCTGACAACCATGCTGGTGACAGATCAAAATAAAAATATCGCTATTTCTGCACGACTCGGTGGCCAAATTAGCACACGGCCGTGCAGTCAGAGTCTGAATTATCACATGACGCACTGTAAGGTGTCCGAAATTTTGGTCATCCTATACTTATGTCTATGGGGCCATTGGCAGTGCAGTGCAGCTGCCCAAATAATCAAGCAGGTCCGAATTATCGGTGTCCAAGTTATCGGTTGGTTACTGTACAGCTTCATATTAAAAGCTGTGATGGACTGGTGGGGAGTGCGTTTTCACAATAATAGCACAGAACGCAAGCTTGTGAGACAAGAGAAGTGCAGTCCAACGGCAGTAGTATTGTTGATTCAAGTTAGCTAGAAATGAAGTTTTTAAAACGTCCCTTAAATCTATGACAGAGTTTAAATGAATCAGCACGAATTGTTGAATGCACAAAGACTTGCGTGTGGGATGTAAAAAGGCACACACACTTGCTTTTTTACATTATCCCACACACGAGTTTTTGTACATTCCAGTAAATCATGTTTTTAGCATTCGATGTGAGTAACTATACTCCATCTTGCAAGTCGTTTGCAGCACTGGGAAAACTGCAAGGCTCCTTAGCCAACAGAAAGGCCGAATGCCTCTCGAGATGCGTTCACCTGTGCCGCGTCGTCTGCTCAGCGGTCGCTGAATTCGCAGTGTATGACATGCATGTGCAACAATCATAACATGTCACATATCGCTGTAACATATTATGTACCAAGCAATAACACAACTCTATAGTCCCACCATTTATTGGACAGTTACTCCCGGAACTGTATTCTGCCGCGCAAGGATATTGCCTGTGTACGCCTTGCACCTTCAGCAGTGCTGCAAACGACTTGCTAGATAGAGTATAATTAGCCTGTGCTTTTAGATTGATGTGATACAAATGTCACTATGTTATGAGTATAATTAGCTTGTGCTTTTAGATTGATGTGATACAAATGTCACATAAATTAATGTCAGGGAGAGGCCTTCGTCCTGCAGTGGACATAAATAAAATGGAATCTCGATGATACGAATCTCACGGGGTCACGAAAAATATTCGTATTAGCCGAAATTCGTATCATCGAAACACAATTAAAACTAGCTAAATTAAAGAGTCAGAGGTGAACTCACTCAGGCACACGCACGTAAAAAGCATTTACAGTATAGACCACTTATAACGTAACCATTTATAGTGCAGAACTGGCTACAACGCGGCCTTTTCCAACTCCCGTTTACCCTCCCATAGAACTCCATGTGTACGCATACCGCTTAATGTGCAGCCGCGTGAGACAAAATACCGGTTAAAATGCGGCTTCCACGGGAAAATCTCGGCAACAAGGGCGGTAGCGAGTACGCTTCTCAACAAGGTGCGTCCACCGATGGGAGAGGAGATCAACAAGGGTGATGCGGACGAGGAGCATGAGACGTGGAGCATGAGTCGAAGGGCGATAAAATCGTCGCCGCGCGCCGTACGTGCGAGTGACAGCGCACGGGGGATGTGCGCCTTCACGGAGAGCGTTTTTCCATTGTGCGAAAGGCCGTGGGGGTATGGGAGGGGGGGAGGGGGGGCGACGCTGTGCTGAGGCACCAAATGCCTATCTTGCAACCGGGCACAAGGGTAACTGGTGACGGAACCTCCCACGCGAAAGGATCAAAGCGGGAAGGCAGCGCGGGAGGGAGGGGGGGAGCGGCTTCTACTCTGCCAACAAATGCGTTCTTGTACTTTGCGCCTGTGCCGGCGGTCGGTGTTGTCGCGTTCACCGTATCTTGAAAGTGATCTCCACACGGCTCCGACCTTTGTATGCACTGTGCTTACGCCGCTCAGTTTCCGTTTAAGCGATAGACCGCACGAACCTTCGCTCGCTGCGGCGGCGTGGGGAAAAGCACAGCAACAAAGCGCCACCACTTCAAACTCTTTGCGCCGAGTCGCGGCCTCCGCGCTGTCTGGCGCCGCGCCTCCGCACCAAAAGAGAAAGGGAGAAAGCACGTGACTGTGCGCTGTTCTCTTTCACGGCCGTCGGTGAGGCGGCGTTAATTCGTATCAACCGAAGCAGGTAGAAAATCGATTCGTAACAACCGTTCTCTCGCACGTTGCAAAGTAATGGGCTCAGCCGGGACCACAGAAAAATTCGTATCATCCGGAAATTCGTATTAGCCGTGATCGTATCATTGAGATTCCACTGTATAGGCTGATAATGATGATGATATGTCACTTAGGGTAACCTTGTTGTAGCACATCGTGTTTTGCCTTTATCATTTCTAAGAACAGTGGGTTTACTTACCCCATATGATTATGGCAGTCTCTGATTTACATTATTGCCACCGCCAGTGCCCTGCTAGCAGAGGTCAAGGCCCACCATAAGGACCCCACCAAGCCATACCCTAAAGAGGACAATCCCTTGCTCATGGAAGTAGCCACATACCTAGATTGGTGTGGACTGTACCAGCCCCTCTCCAAGGTGAGCACGACACCTTGCTTGCACCTGCAGGGACCAGACTATGACCACACAGAGTCAGGAACTTGCCTCTACTGTGGTACCCATTATGGGCTCTTTAGGCCACCCAAGTGTCTGTCCATGCACTGAGCCAAAAAATTCATTTTGTGGCAACAGTAAGGAATATAACTTATTGACAAAAACAGAGCTCCATGTTAAATCACCCCAGCGTTGATCTTTCAGAGGAAATTCACGTAATGTCAATTACAGCATTACAAAAATGTAAACTACATTACGCTTTATGGAAACTGATTCTGGTATTTGCCGTGACTATATTTTAACTGTTAGTATGTTAGATTGAGGGATTTGCACCCAGAAAAAGTTTCTTTGAACTGGAAGAGTGCTCAAAACGGAACTCGCTGTGGAGGGAATTTTGATTCATTTGAGTCCATGGGATTCTGACAGGGAATTAAAAACACATTGTTGTAGCGGGCATTTCATTGTAGCGGAGTGTGACTGTATTGACTGTTCACTAGCCTTTGGCTACAGTCGAAATTTCTGTATGTAAGGAGTTATACTGTATAAGTAAAGCTGATACTTATTTCGGAAAACGTTCATTTTGTCTACCTCACCTCAGATTTATGCGACTACAAGGCTATCGCAAACCTGCCGCTGTCATGATGCTGTTCACCGTGACACACTTGCCAAAGTTCACATATGTGAGCTCACAAGGTAGGCATGTTTACCAGTCTTTATTTTTCATTAACATGGCTTACATACAGTGAATGAAGATGTGGCTCTGCATTCACAAGCAACCTCTGAATGAACTTGTTTTTTTACCATGTGCGACTGCATTGCAGGCGGCCTGCTGAGCAAGCGGGGTGTGGACGCCATAGATGGTCTTCCCTTTGTACTGGGGTCGTTCACCTTCCTGAAGCAGTTTCCACCAGGACAATGTCACACAGTTCTGGCCTACCTTGGCAGTATGTCCGTTCGCTGCTCGAGGAGGGCTCCGTAAGGTATGTCGAGGTGGCCCAAATGGCGTGGCTTCGAGTTTACCAGCTGTCATGTTTTCATAGGTTTTGCCCCCCCCACCATTTGCCAACAGCTCAAACTGTTCGTGCTCAAAGACCCAAGAAGGGTGTTCGAGCTGTGGAATCTTGAATCAAATGGAATGTAAATATTCCAGGTATATCAGCTTCAAATGTCATACCAGCTTTAGTGCTGATAAGTGCTTATGTGTAGTTGTGTGGCGCATGTACCATGATGTACTGTCTCATTGGGTTTGTGTTCACCGAGCACACACCTGAGTGATCATTCTGTGCCAGTGGCTTCATAGCCGTGACATACGGCAGCATGACAGATACAAAATATTTCTTTCTGTGCCTAAAAGAGAAAGAAACATTGAAATTGTGTCAAAAAGATTATTTTCTTCACATTCAGTGTTTGAAAGTTTGGCTGGGAAACTTGTAGATTCACTGCATGTATGAAGAGAAGCATTACCACCATCACCACTGTTTTAATGTGGCTTACATAGTATATTTGAAGCAGTTGCAGCAGCTTACAGATGGGCTCCTTTCGTCGGCCCAAGCAGGTTCCAATAATCATAGCACAACTCCATATGTCGCTCCATAATGATACATAACTCCCTGTATTTGGCCGTAATCGAAGATTTGAAAAACTGAATATCAATTTCTCAGATCGAATACCTCAATTTGAAACAGCAACATTTGACCGATATTTGAATTTATATCATTCGCACACTCATACTTTCGCTGTCTCTCTTTGGCAGTTTCAACTGTAGCACAAGACTTGCGAAGCATGGGCACCTGTAAATCTGTACTACATATACACATTTCACGTGTACAAGTAGGGGATGTGAGCATCTGTTGACCGATTGCCGAAGGGTCAGTAGTGGCTTGTACCGCAGCATGTAACACACCTTGCGATCCACACAAAAAATTCGCAGTTTCAACCGAAAGGCGAAGCATTGATTGCGATAGCAAATTAGTAGAGAGCTATTCGAGTAGGGATAGTAGTTTATGAGCTACATAAACTTGGACACATTCGCTTACTAACTGAATTAACAAGCGTGGTGTCAACGCACACAAGCAAACATGAATAGATCACACTCAATGACCGCAGACGACTGTCAAATCGCTGGCAGCAAGCGCAGCCGCCGCAGGGAGCGAAGGTTCGTGCGATCTATCGCTTCAACGGAAAGAGCGGCGAATGCACAGCTTACAAAGGTCAGAGCCGGGAGAGATCGCTTTAAGAGACGGTGCGGGCCACCGCCACAGCCGGGCAAGTACAACGCAGGTGTTGGCAGAGTAGAAGCTGCCCAACCCCTTCCTCCTGCGCTGCCTTCCCGCTTTCTTGCCTTCGCGTGGGAGATTGAGTGCCAGTTCCCCTTGCCCCCGTTGAAGATAAGCATTTGGTGCCGCAGCACAGCGCGCCCCGCCCCCTCCCTCCCATACCCCCACGGCCTTTCGCGCGACGAAGGTCGCGTTTGCTTTTCCGCTGTGCGCTTTCACTCGCGCATAACGGTGCGCGGCGACAATTTTATCGCCCTTGAACTTTATACGGAACCTCACAGCGATGGCAGAAACCGTTGAAGTGTCCGTATAATTGCTATTGCAATAAAACAACAAACTAGAGTTCTGAAGGACCAGTTAAAGGCACTGCAGCTAATGGGCTAAGGCATTCACGTGGCTTTGCATAGTGTCAGGAGTGTTCTAAAGGAACTTGATACGGGATTTGCTCTCCGTAATGCACATTCACGTGCGGAAATTTTCCACCGTGAATGTGCATTACTTGACTGGCTGTGAAAAAAAGTACGAAAGTTGAACCTGCGCGAGACTTGTCACCTTCCGTGCAGTGGTCACCAGTTCTCCGATGCCTCCGTGGAGCCAACCAATATTCTTGCCTACCTGGAGATTCTTGTGGCGGCACTGCAACGTGCCCCGCAAGGTGGGTAGCCTTTAGATATCTGCACTGCGACTTGTGTAGCGACATCTTAAAGTGCAATGCTTCACCTACATTTACTGTGCAGTCTTCTACACTGCTATGGTGCTAAATCTGACAATGCTAGAGCACATGTTGCGTAATGACGAGACCATACTGGGGGACTCAATGTTGTGCAGTGAAGCTGCAATCTGCAAGGCTCGATACTTCTTGCTGAAAGTACAGAGGGAGCGCAGTAAACGACTTCACTCAGAGCCATCCTTCAGCAACATACCACATTACCTAACTAAGCATTCATAAACCAGGAGCAAAGGGAAGGAGGTTAAAGTTGTTTGCAGCTTATGACGTGTAGATTCAGCATTTCTTTGTTATGATCATTGTGACTTATATTCACTGCACTTTGTGAGGCAGGTCATGTGGCTGCAAATTATTGCTTAGAGGGGCAGGCTATACGAAAGAAAATGCGGTATGGTCAAACCTCGATATAGATATAGTGAACGCTAGTATAACGAGGTAATCTAAAATGCCTCTCACCAATAACAGCGTGTAGTGAAAGTGTGCTTAAAACAGATAATGGTATAACAAAGATATTTTTGTGTCGGATGTAACTTCATTAGAGCGAGGTTCGACTATACTAGTATATTTCGTTGCAACATTTCTAAAGCTTTTTTTTTTTTTTTCTTCTTTGCATTTTGGTACAGGTGGTGCTCAACTATGTTCCTGACTACACCTTTGACCAGTTTAGGTCATCGTCCTAGTCTGCGTGGTGCTCAGTCAAGTGAGCATGTGCCGAATTTCGACTACAATGTTTCTGCGATCATTGAGATCATGGAGCATTCTGGTGCTGTCATTTCTCTTTTTTACTGTAAGATACAAAGACGCGTAAAATAAACGGTAATATATGTCTCTTTCCTACTTTGCGTATTGGCTTGATACGATGTACGTTGTAAGGTCACCAAGTCTTCCCACTCATCTCGGCAAACTCGATGCAAAAAGGAATGCTTTGGCACGACGAATTTGACTTCACGTGCAAGCTTTTTAGTTTAGACACAACCATTCAGAAATCTTTGCATAGGTAGTTCAGATGAAAATTTTTTAGCTTAGACGCAACCCAGAAATGTTTTCGTAATATGCAGAAGAACCTTTTAGCTTAGATGCAAGCCATTAAAAAAAATCTTTGTGTGGACGTTGCTACTGAAATTATTTGCCCTGAATGATGTGCTGGGCAAGAGTCTGCATTATAGCAATTGCCAGTCCACACATGCATATATAGGTTCACAAAAAAAAAAGAAAGAAAGAAAGAAAGAAAAAAACATGATATGGAGCAGATCTTAATGCTTACTTGGCAGGCAGGTGGTTTACATCCCAATTGTTTGCTGTTACACACTGAAACCCGCTACTCCAAAGTTGGAAAAACCGTGAAAATTTTTCTAGATAATTAAAATGACAAAACGTAAGCACCAGCCTGTGCATAAACCACATAGAGCCTTTCAAATAGCCAGTAGCCGCTGAATTTCTTGTCAAAGCTCGATATACCAGGAGCCTATTTTTCGTAGGCACTTTTGCAAGATACGTCCTGTTGTGACTTGGCACCCGACATGCCGGGTATCTACGAGCAACAGCGATCCTCGCACAGAGCCAAGCAAATGCTGTTGCACAAAGGCACAAACGTGTCCAAAGCTGAGTCACGCGAAATATTGCGGAAGTGCTCGTATCCTAAAGAAGTACCGACCGCAAATACTACCCCAGGGCCGCGATTGTGTAGCCACACCTTCCACTCATATTTGTGCCACTCTTTCAGTTCTTGGCTGGCTTACCTCATGATAATGCGGGTCGTGGCATCACTAGACCATTGACGAAGCGCAATAACAAACAACATCGGAAAAGGCAGCGCTGTGGAGGTAATCAGCATCGTTGCAGTGGTTTCACGTGTACCTTCTCACACTTATCGCTCTTCATCGTTGTGGAGCGACGCTTCGCACGCATTATAACAATGGTGTTTCACGGTAGCCGCCGTGAACGTTGGAGGATAAGGTGTCGTAG